>NC_142698.1:2278552-2526079 GCF_029339155.1 Prunus mume | reverse complement strand
TTGGTAGGAAGTGAGGTTCAGTTTTGACGGGTTGGGCGGCAGGCGCATAGACAAGATCGCCATCTCGAGCCCACCTCTTTGTCCAACAAGCGCGAACTCTTGGATAAGGCAGTGCGCCTCCTTTCCTCAGCAGCCTCGGAGTTTAGGTGGCCTTGGACCGCTCAGACTCCTCAAAACCACACCGCACTACCTCCTTGTTTGTCTTGGCATCCTAGCAACTGCTAGCCACCTCTAGAAGAACCTTGCTAGCCTTGCAACTTTGAGTGGTCATCTTCCTAAGCCTTTTGCGCTCTCGATATTGTAATGGCCGCTTCGCGAAAAGCCACATGTCCATGGATGCTGCGAGAAAGAAAACCCTCGGTGAAACACATAAGATCTTGGCTAAATCAAAACAAAGGGTAAAATATACGAGCTTAGAGTCGGAAAGCACGGCCAGCCTCTCCTCGAAAAGCTTCTTGATAACTCCTTGATCTCTAATAGTTCCATTTGCGAACCAATGGTCATAGGGTTCTAAATTGGGCATCTTTGAGGCGAGGAAGTATCGAGTTGGTGTTGTCCTCATCCTCGGCGGCAAAAATGACCTCATTTATTCGTCACGAGCGAACCCTTTTAGTGCAGTTATGTCTAGCAAAAGCGAAGAGGGGCGTTTGTTAGAGCCAACTCACCACCCTGGTTCACGGCCCGTCAAGCTGCTTGACCCGTTTCCCAGTTTGGTTCTCTAAGTCCGCTACTAGGCGAAGAGCTCTTTGGGTCTTCTTTGTGCTTTTGGCCTTGGCTCCTATCAAGAGATGCCTCTTGGAAGTCTCTAACATCTTCCGGCATTCGTCACTGCATAAGCAAAAGGTTATGTGAGCAAATGAAATTTACCGAATGAGCTAACAGGAAAGAAATGCACTTACTCTCTGATGGGTTGATGAGCCGAGCTTTTATTAAGTTGGCGGTGAAGAGGAAGTCTCAATAAAATCGATCGGTAGTTGGCACCTTCTTCTTCACCCGTTCAACCTTCTATATGTAAGCCCTAGTAGGAATCGAGTGCTTCAAACTTGCTTACAAATGAAAGAAAGATATTAGCGTCGGTTGAAAACAATAAAAAACAGGGCCTACCGAACGACACCCTATTTACCCACCGGCTATTTGGAAGGTTATGGGAATGCGAAAATGGGCGGGCTTGTCGGCGATTCCCAATGCCAAACAAAGCACTTGCCGATTCCTCCATGACCTGCGAGGTCAGCACCGCCTACAAAATGCCCATGTTAAAGCCCGCAAATAGTTGGCTTGAACCCAACCTGTGACCAGCGCGCCGATCGGGTGACACTATAGAGGTAGGAGAAGCTTCGTATGTCGGCTTCTCGCACAGGCAATCTGAGCAGCGATGATAACCCTCATGAGTCACCTTGAAGTTGGGGTTATCTTGCGGAGCATAGCCTAAGTGAGATATAATCCTTTGGATGGGTATGCTGATGCTTGAGTAGCGAACCATAAGATTCAATATGTCGGTGAAGGGCCACTTCACCATTCTTGGGGTTGCTCAAGGTTGGTTGGCCTCAGTATTCTCCACTTTACCAAGTCCGGAATGAGGTATTAGGCATGGTACTTCGAAAGCCCTGCCAAGGTGATCTTGTTCAACTCTAAGTAATCTACACCGAACAGAAACTCCTTGGGCTGGCATAATGGTACCCTAGGGTTTCCCTGCAAAGCTACGGTGACAATGGGCCAAGAAGAAGACTCGGTAGTAGCATCCCCTCAGCTAGAAGTGGAGATCTCCGATTGATAACTGCTGTGCCGATCTCGCACCTGTGTATCCCTAATTAGGAATTCACAATATTGGCTCGTGCTAGCGTACTCCACGCCGCACGGCACCATCAACAGTCTGCTTTATCCATTGGCGAACCTTCCCCCCGAATGAGGGCATGGCCTTGACCCTCGGGATGACCTCAACTTTGGCGTCTTGACTAGAGGCACTGTATCCCTTTGATCGTCCGATGACTCCCCATCGAACGCATTGGGTTCGTTATCATACGGTGACTCGCTATCGGACATCTACAAAAAAAAAAAGGAAACTAAATGCCATGCAAGGAGATCAAACGATGGATAACTACGGCTATTGCTACCCATGGCAACCAGACTACCGAATGTTCTTCGTGTTCATACATGTTCATAGTCCAGTTTAAGCCATATATGTGCATTTGATCAGAAAAAAGGAATAGAAAAGCATAAATACCTTGTTTCTACGATGGTGGAAGTTCACCAATCGCTCTGCCGTGTAATTGTCGTCGGAAATGGCCTAAACTGCAGAAGATAGGTCGCCGGAAATCATCTTTCACAATGCTCTCAAATCACTCTCACAAATAAAGTGACTCTTCCATACGGAGTCACCCTTATTTATAGGGAAAAGAAGCGACCGGTACACCTCGAAAAACCAACCACCGCCATAATTACCCTGCTCCGCATGCGTGCCCCGACACGTGGCACCAATTAGAGGCGGAGATTGTCAGCACATGAAGCACAGAGGACTAAGCGTCATTTTTTCAAATCGATCTCGCTTCCCAATGCACACGCCTCGCACAGAAGCCCAAGCGACAAGGGTATCAATGGAATGGTCGGAAGGTCTTTGTTCGTCTCTCGACATTTATCACCATTGCAAGAAAAAAACCAGTCCAACACCGCTCGAAAGAACATAATTACTGAACGGCATGCACAAAACTAGTGACCCATGAGAAACTAGGAACGCAATTTGAACGAAGAAGCCCAGGCCTCCTGCCCCAACTAGAGTCACTGAACAGTAATGCGCGAAGAAGCATATTTACAGAGGTGAGACCTCAGAAGCAGTTAATACCGAAGATAAAATCAAGTCCCCAACTGAGAAGATTCTCTCAAATGAAAACTTGGGGGACTCCTGTTTAGACCACAATTGGCAGACCATTGGGGAAGCGACACATGGACTAAAGGGGTAATCGATAAGGCGACATCCAGCAAAGGAGATTGCCGAGCCCAATGCCAGAGCACAAATAGCATTTGGACACGTGGACCATCCACAGTGAATATCCACTATCCCACGTCGAAAATCTACACAACTTGTACACCTCCCAAGGTTTATAAAAAAAAGGGCACAAGTCCCAAAATAAAGGTAACTTGGAACTTTCGGCATACTTAGCCATTACTCTGTCCAAATTACTATTCACTCCGTACTTACTTAAGCATCGGAGAGTCTTCGGCCGATACCACACCGTTGCCCTCGGTTTTACTGGGCGTTCTTATTTTGCAGATAAATCGTTCTGGCGAGGCCTAGAGCATTTCGAAGGTTCTTACATCACTAAGTTGAGCTCAAAAATGCCAAACTATGTATATATATATATATATATATATAATGTTCTCTTTCAAATGCTCTAATACTTCGAGAACAAAACAAAACATTTTCAAACAATATATACATGGATAAATAACAAGAAAAAAAAAACAATAATAAGAAGGAATTTATACAATGGGTGGCAATATAAGAAAATGACATTAAAAATTAAAAAATTTGTTTATTGTTTAGACTATTGTCCATCTTTGGATTTAGTCCAACAGTATTGACTAAGAAACTCCATAGTTCCCGTCAATCAGGTGAACGAGACTGATATGATCAAAGTGTTTGAGTGACAATGCAATAACACCCAACTATTATTACATATTTGCGTTTTGATTGAGCAAGAAGCTCCCTAGTCTTTAGCACTGTGATTGTACTCTATTATGTCTTTGCAATTAGCGGGCACCCCGACATCATTGTAATTGTGCAATGGTAGCAGAAAGTTGACATTGACTTCAAATCCACTATAATAACATCCATTATCTCTACAATTTGGAACTGCAATAGCATTTGAAAGATCCCCAAGTAAACACAGTTTCAACTTTCAAGGAGAAATTTTGTTGCCCTCTTTCCATTGTAGTTCTACAATATGAAGCGTTTATCTTAAATCAATACTAAAATCTTGGAAATATTATATATATGAGAGAGAGAGAGAGAGAGAGAGAGAGAGCTTCAAATTCGGGGGGTTTTATAAGTCCATAAATTTACACATTTATGTACTCTTTATACTTAGTTTTTGTAGGATAATTGGATTTAAAAAACACTTACTACTTTATTTTCTCAATTTTCAGCTTTTCAGAACAAGTAATTGGTTTTAAAAGAAAATACAACATTTTGGGGGAGCTTTTGTACAAGACCAGATGGAGATGAAAGCTAAGATGCAATCTCGTGAAAATTGTGCTACTATGGAAGAATGATTATTTGAATACTTTCCTGATTTTTCCTCAAGGAGTGCGATATATGGCTAGAAAGATAAGACAAAGACCTACAATTTACATATTTTTCTTGAATTTTCTTAGAAGAGGAACGATCTCAAACTTGTGTGCAAAGTAACTGACGTGTTATCCTAGTCAAAGTAGGAAGATGAGTCAATTACTTACCCATTTTGAATTTATGTTTTAAATAGGGTTTTCTTTATTTTTGGGCTACTGTAAAAGCCCAACTAAGGTAGGAATAGACGTGTGGTGATTTATTTAAGCATGAGGAACAACTCCTTTAGGAGTTATGAAAATACTTGGAGAGATTGGAGACGCTAGAAGAGTACCGCAATTGGCTAAGTTTTATAATTTCTTTCTCATGTTTTTGCTTATGCTGAATTCTATGATTATGTGTAACTAATTTTCTTTTTCTAGGGCATGATGTAGCACTAGTATGATAATCTAATTTTCTTATTTTACCTATCTATTGATTGCCGTTTGATGTTGGATTCTTAATCACTGTGCTTAATAACTTGGTTGATTATCTTGATGCTTGATCACCATCTAGACTTTTAATTGATTTAATTGGATGTAAATTATAGTAAATACCATACTTAATTTGTGGCTTGCTTCTTGTGATTAGGATTTGTAATTCGTCTAGGGTAAATACCATACTCCTAGGGTTTACATGCTTGTTGGAGGTTTTCACTGATCTTATTGAGTTTCTATGTGATCATATTTGACCTAAATACCATGGGCAAATTGCATGTAGGAATATACGAGTTAGCCTAAATACCATAGGTAATTCATGAAAAAGGAAAACTAAGTGGCGACATCAATTGGTTAGTTAATAGGTAGGTGAATAAGAGGCTTGATCGGAATACTAGAGGTGAATTCATTGTCCTAGTGCTTTTATCAATTTGAATCACTCATGTTTGTGATTTGTGACTTACTACTTCTTTTGTCTTTTAATTTCGTTGTTAATTAAATCATTCTTTCAAAAACTCCGTTTGTGTTTACGTGAGTATGCTACGTGTTTAATTTCTTATTGTTTATATAATTAGAGTAGTTAAAGTATTTTGTGAAGTAAATTAGGTTAGAATAATTGGAAGTTGAACTCAATCTTCATGGGAATGACCTCGTATTTGTCATACTAAATTACAATTGACCTTGTGCACTTGCGAGTATAATTTGTGTTTAGACGAATCTTTATAATCTCAATTTTTCAAGTCGTCTAAAATTTACAATAAGTGTTTTACCCCATATCCCTTCGGATCCATGGTGTTCTCCGGCTTTTGGTGGATCCATGCCAATATTGTTCTTCCTTTGGGAGATTTATTGTCTCTGCCATGAATATGGGATAGCTTTGGATGTGCCTCATCTTGCGAGGTTGCTCTTGGAGGTGTTATTGTTTGGTAATTGTATACATGTTCATTGGTACATTGTCGCGGAGGAAGATTACCAACAGTTATTATTTTTTCATTTTGTCGGTGTTGTTTTAGTTTTTTTGTCTTGGTCTAGTTTGTTCAATAAAGTCCAAAATCTCAATGAGTTTTTTGTGTTGTTCTCTCATAATTCCAGAAACTTGGGTATTCCTACTCTATTTAAGAGATGCATGCCAGTTAGCGGCCGATATTATCCTTGATGTAATTGGACTAGATTCGGGGGAACTATGACAGTAGAAAGAGGTTATAGCAAAGTTATTTTCAAGAATGATTCTCTACATATCATTTTAGCTCTTTGGTTGGATCAGGTCACTTGGGAAGTTTTTGCCCATGTCCACCATACTGTTAATGGGATGGCTCCCTCTACAGTTTGTACTCTTTTTTCATTTTGATCTACTAAATTTTCTATCGCATTTTTATAAAATAAAAAATCATGTTTCATTGATAACGAAATTAATTGACGCATATTTTAGACACGTTAAAACTAGGGATCATCATTTGGCTCACGGGCTAAAGTGGGTAGCCCGAGGTTTGATGGGCTAAAGCCCGGCCTCGCCCGATGGTCAAGCCTGCTCTAAGGTTGGGTAAGGCTTAGGCTTAGGATTTGAAACCTTGGCCCGCCTAGCGTAAGTGCCCAAGTCTCGCTTACATATATCCTTATTTTTTTTAAGATTTAACCTCATTTTATACTTAATCAAAATAATGTAAAATGTATGATAAACTAATAAACTTCTTATTTTGTTTACACATGTTATAAATTAAGTTAATTTTTTCAATGTTGTCTAAAATTTTATAACAAACAAGCAATATCTTTTGGTGCCCCTCTTTTGTCAAGTTCAAGTTTAATGGTTCAAAAAAAATAAAATAATTGAAAGCTTATTTTGATTCTATTAATTCTAATGGCACAGATTGCTTTAGTTCTTACGATGTCAATCCTATTTTGGGATAGAAGTAACATATTTTCATAAGATTCATTTTTAGTAAAAAAGTGTGGCTATTATATTTTTGTTTTCTTAAGTTATGTAGTAATCTGTACTATTGTTTAAGAGAAGTCTCTTTATCCATCACTTTTGACAAAAAAATGTATAACAGAAAGATTTAAAAGAGTTTTTTTTTAAAAAGAGCCCGGCCCATTTAGGCCCATGGTGGCCCATCTCGGCTCAATGGACAGACCAGAGTCAAGTCCTTTGAAACCTTGGTCTGGCCCGATAACGAACCCTAATCAAAACTGTGTCATCAAAAGACATTTTTGTTTATATTGTAATATAATAAAGTTTCAATTTAACATATGGCGTGAAGTGTAAAACTTTGTAAGATATCAAACAACCACATAAGCCATCAAGTTTAAATTTCATGTTTGCTCTTACATAATTTTGGACTCTGATATTCCGTCTATTCGTGATTGTTTCTGACTAAAGTGAGTCTTGTCACGGCAATGTTTGTCATGAACTCATTAGATCATTCCATTAACACACTGCTTGGAACAAGTCAAAATTGAAACAGAAAAGTCAGCTTCTAGGATATACACAATGATTGTTCTCGGCAACATGACTTCCAAATAAAGTAGGTTCAAACTAACCTGGACATATCTTCTTCAACCAAAATCATTGAAGCCATTAATCTGGTAAGATATACTACTGTAAGAAAAATTTGTACTAACAATATAAACAGTATTTAGTTTTAATTCCTATCCAAAAATCTCAAGTTCTATCCAAATAATCCGTAGCATGAGTATTTATACGTATTGGTCCTTCCTACATTCGTATAAATATACACCTTATTACCAGTCTGCAGACATTCTTATTTTGCTCAGAGTCAAGTTCTGTGTTAAAAGGTCTGTGCATCCTATGAATATTGATTTGTTGGATATTTTTACATTCATCCTTATATTTTAGATTTCCATGGATATTTCCATGCATCTCAGTGACTGCATGGAATGGAAGTGTCTGGATTTTCTAATATCTAGAAATTCTCAACTATGTCTTTTCTTTTTAATATTCTCTTTCTTCTGTTTTTCTTAAATAAAAATTTTCCTTTTTTGGCCTACAGGTTTGAATATATATTCCAATGATGCCAAGGACAAGTTCATCAGTCCTCTTAGTGGGACTTTTGTGCCTATGCTGCTGGGAAGCTATGATCACAAAAGTAGAAGCAGAATACATGGCATACAAGGACCCTAACAAGCCCATAAATATTCGAATAAAGGACCTTATGGACCGAATGACACTAGCCGAAAAGATTGGCCAGATGACACAGCTAGACCGTCAGAACGTGACGGCTGAGATCATGAGGGACTACTCAATAGGCAGCTTATTGAGTGGTGGAGGAAGTGTGCCGCGACTGAAAGCTAATCCACAGGATTGGATCAACATGGTCAATGATTTTCAAAATGGTTCGCTGTCAAGCCGGCTTGGAATCCCTATGATTTATGGCATTGATGCGGTTCATGGCCACAATAATGTTTATAAGGCCACAATTTTCCCACATAATGTTGGACTTGGTGCTACCAGGTAAGTGATTCTCTTAAAGATACAGAAAAAGAACAAAAAATATGACAAGTAATGATAGCAGTTTTTGAGAAAGCTAAAGATAGTAGTTTTTGACAAACCTAATGTTTGAATCTGATGTTTGCATCTTGCAGGGATTCAGAACTTGTGAAGAAGATTGGTGCTGCAACTGCTCTTGAACTTAGAGCTACTGGTATTACCTATGCATTTGCACCATGCATTGCGGTATGCTTCAGGTCCATTCATTTAACAGTTTTGACGTTTCCCAAAAGAAAAGAAAAAAACAGTTTTGACAAGTTGCCACTTTTCTTTTTCTATTATTAATAGATAAAAACTTAATTTATATCACCTTAATGTACAACAAATAGGTCTGCAGAGATCCAAGATGGGGAAGGTGCTACGAGAGTTATAGCGAGGATCCTGAAATCGTAAAACAGATGACTGATATCATACTTGGGCTGCAAGGCGATATTCCAGCTGGTTCGAGGAAGGGAGTTCCTTATGTTGGTGGAAAGTATGCTGAAAAAATATTATTATGCTCAGCAAAAATCATTTTATCTGTGTTGTGGTACCATTTTCGTTTTACATGCAACTTTTCCTTTGTGACAGGGATAAGGTGGTAGCCTGCGCAAAACACTTTGTGGGAGACGGAGGCACCATCAAGGGCATCAATGAAAACAACACTCTGATTGATATGCATGGATTAATGAGCATTCACATGCCTGCTTACTACCATTCTATCATCAAGGGTGTGTCCACTATCATGGTGTCCTACTCCAGTTGGAATGGAAAGAAGATGCACGCTAACCACGAGCTCGTCACTAGATTTCTAAAGGATACCCTTAAGTTCAAGGTACAATATGACACACTAATTAAATTCTATATAGTTCTAACAATTTAAAAGGATATTTGGACATAAAAATTAGCAGTACTAAATCTCATGCTATTTTTGTTCAAATTTCAGGGCTTTGTCATCTCTGACTGGCAGGGTATTGACAAAATTTCCTATCCACTCCATTCGGATTACCCAAACTCAGTTCTTGCTGGTATTCAAGCTGGCATTGACATGGTTAGTTGCTATCTTCTGTATGACAGGTCGATGGTAAATATGAAAGTTGGTATTGAAACTGCTTCCTGGTCTTGTTCAGGTCATGGTTCCATACAACTATACCGAGTTCATTGGTATAGTGACCGACCACGTCAACAACAAACGTATCCCCATGAGCCGTATTGATGATGCAGTTAGGAGAATTCTGAGAGTCAAATTCATGATGGGTCTTTTTGAGAAGCCCTTGGCTGATCAGAGCTTCGTTGACCAGCTTGGAAGCCAGGTTTTAATCTCTGTGTACTGAAAATAAGTAACGTATATATATATTTGATCACCATCAACTCATGAAAACTAATATCCGTATTACATAAAATAATGCAGGCTCACAGAGATTTGGCGAGGGAAGCAGTGAGGAAGTCACTTGTGCTTCTGAAGAATGGAGAAAATTCAGATACACCAGTCCTCCCACTCCCAAAAAAGGCCTCCAGGATCCTAGTTGCTGGAACTCATGCCAACAACTTGGGCTATCAATGTGGAGGCTGGAGTCTCACTTGGCAAGGAGTTAGTGGCAACAACTACACTGCTGGTTGGTATCTGCTTCATATATGTTGTCCTTAATTTCTTTGCTTAATTTAATCCCACCTAAATCAAAATCCATCTCATACTTAATTAACTTCTACATCCTGATGTGCATCCATTAATGTCCATTGTACCTGCAGGAACCACTATACTCGGTGCCATTGCTAGTGCAGTTAACGAGACCACGGACATTGTCTTCAGCATAAATCCTGATCCTAATTTTGTCAAGGCAAGCAACTCCGATTACGCGGTTGTTGCTGTTGGTGAGGTCCCTTACGCAGAGACAAGGGGAGATAGTTTAAATTTGACAATTCCAGAACCAGGTCCGAGCATTATCACCAATGTGTGCGGCGTAGTCAAGTGTGTTGTTATCGTTGTCTCTGGCCGTCCTGTTGTGATTGAGCCCTACCTTTCGTCGATCGATGCTCTTGTGGCTGCATGGCTTCCTGGAACCGAAGGCCAAGGAATTAGCGATGTTTTGTTTGGTGATTATGGATTCAGTGGGAAGCTGCCTAGGACTTGGTTCAAGACAGTAGATCAACTCCCTATGAATGTTGGTGATAGACATTATGATCCCCTCTTTCCTTTTGGTTTTGGACTTACAACTGATCCGCTTGATCAGTGATTGCCTTCAAACAAGTATTATACACTATTGTTGATGTACAGTGCCTTTGCAGACCCGTATATGTATATTATGTGTATTTGTATATCATAGTGACATAAAAATGCCACTATACTTCATTTGTGTATACAGTCCTCTCCTATTGAGGGCTTATTTGAGGGATACATTGTGGTGTCTAGGAATTCCTTTCAAAAAATAAGAAAATTGAAAACAGACATGTTGTTTTGACCAACAAAATAGGCGAACACTAAATTATATATATACTAAAGCGCAATGCAACTAAACACTGTTCCTAAGCACAGTGAAATGACGGAAATGCCCTCTCTTTTTACTGTTTTGCAAACTCATTTTTCTCATCAGCACAGTGAAATCACGGTTTGCCCTTGATTAATTAGTTTCTGCTCTTCCCGTTTGCCCCCCCTCTCCTTCGATTGTAACGACTTGGAGCCTTCGTTCTATCGATCTTGAGTTCGTTTCTAACCGAGTTGGTTGGCCTGGTTCGGGGCAATGATGGAAGAGGTCGGTTTACTGTTGGAGATTATCTGGAGGCTTCGATTTTTATAGGAGTGGTGTGCATTGGTCTTCTTCTTCATATCGAACTCCAGCTCTCTCTCTTTCAATCTCTTTCTCTAATTCTCAGACATGGGTACTTTCAAGGTAAGCATGCATAGCTTATTCTCAGATTTCTCTACCCTTGCTAATTCATCTTATCTCATCTGCTTCGTTTGTTCAGCCATCTTTCCAGCTGCGCTTCATCCTTCTTCTCATCGCACGGGTTTAGCTCAAAGGGATTTCTAGGTTTCGAAAAAAAAGGTTGGTTTTAACATTCTTTTGGTTTTCTAGGTTGGTTTATTCATTTTCCATATCGAAAATTGAGAAGGAAATCAGAAATTGAGTTTGGTTTGTTTTTACAGGGAGGAAGATCTAAGGAAAAAGCTGGAGTAATCAATATCTGCTCATCAATCTGTAATTGATGTCTGTGTGGCTGAATTTTTTTTTTTTTCTGTTTGTACTTATCTTGCATTCCCTTTTTGGAGTCTCTCTTTGACCTTGAAGATGCATAAGGTTCTTGATTACTCATCAATTACTGAAAATCATGTTATGTCATTTTCACATACAGCTCAGACAGACTAGCTTTCTATAGCATATACAGCCCTTGATTATAAAAGGGTGGAACCACATTCTCTTGATATAGTATTGCAATTGTATAGCAATACAGCCCTTTATTATAAAAGGGTGGAACCACATTCTCTTGATATAGTATTGCAATTGTATAGCAAGCTGTAAAATTTGTTGTATTACCTGCTGAAGTGCTTTGATTTCACAATCTCTCTGCAGCCAGTTCTGGCTACACTATGAGGGTCTCATATTTCACTCATTGAATGCGTTGCTAATGATTTGTTCTTAGGGAAAACATTGACTACAGTTGGTTCAATTATTACTGACATTGCTTCTGGTATATTGTAATATAAGTGAGGATGACAAGTTATAGTCAATTATTCGGTTAAGGATGCAGAATTTTGATGGCTAGAAGTATTCTTTTCAATCTATTTAATGATCATCTAAAAATTGGGGACTTGCCTTTTCAAATACCGATTGAATATTCGAGTGGGAAAAGTTAAGATGCAACAGCCTCTTTCAAAGTGCTGATGTGCCAGCCATGTGTTTATTCATACAGCTGTGTTTGCAATTTTTGTTGGCTTGGCATTTCCCTTTTTTCTAATCATGCCTGTCAATTGATTGTTCTGATACGAAGATTAAGGGTGCAGTAAATTTTTTATTTTTATACCACTGAAGTTGGGATTTTTGAAGAAAAAGAACTATATCTTTGTTTTGCAGTTTCAACCATTTTGGATTTCTAACTGTCTTTATGAAGATGTTGATTCTTTCTTATATTCATGTCACAAATCAGTGGCATGTTCCTCGAGTTTTTTTTTTTCCATTGTTATTTTACGTGCTTATTCTCCTTGAATATTTAAGCTCAAAATAGTTGAACTGCCATATGAAATTTTATTAATTTAGTTGTGTGTCTTCTGGATATTGTTAGCAAAGCAAAACAAATTAATAAATTTCCTTTTCTCTCCATCTCAGTTTTCGCTTACCTAAATTGCATTTGTTTTTATGGCATCCACATATTGTTTCACTTTAGTTTATGATTTTGAAAAGCATGAACATGATGAACATGACTTGCAAGAAACCCTGCACTTCCTTTTTTTTCTTTCTTTCTTAGGTAGCGCTCTGATTTCAGTTCTGTGTTTCATGAATGTCTAATCATGTTTTCCTTTGTACTTGGATTTCACTGTGCATTTCATATTGGTTTTTGGTTGTATGGATTCAATTTAAGTTTCATGCTTTGTGATTTGTAATGTTAGAATTCTTTTGTAGTTACATTGTTAGAATCCTGAAATTTAAGTTTTTGCTTAAAGTTGGTTGGTTGGTTGTATTTTGAGGCTATGTAATTATGTGGTTGAAGTAATCAAGAAACTGATAGATAAGGAAAACAGGGACAAAAGAATCAACATATCACCTGTTGGGTTTTTTAAAGAATGATTGGTTGGTCCATTTGTTTTCTCACCTCAAAAATGGCCGGGACCGCATACTAAATCGTATACTTCATAAGCAAGCCAAAGTAAATAATATCCAGCTTCCTATGCTTATTTTTCTATTTTGAACCCCACATAAAACAGAGCCACTAATTAATCAAGGGAACTCAGAATACTCCCTTCGATTGATATAGTGATAGTTTGTTAATTTTTAATTTTTACAATTATTGTTTTGTTGTGTTTGATTTATGTTCAAAAGAATTGCCTCCAGTAGAATCAATAATGTAGCAATGAGATGCTATGTTGAGTGCTATGTTGATATATAATCCCTGAATTGATATATAATCAACTTATATACATTAGAAATTGACATATAATCCCTGAGGTATATAATCCCTGAGATGCTATGTTGAGTGATTTTGTTTTGTTGCCAACTCAGGAATTGATATATAATCAACTTATATGCATTGGGAATAAGATGCTATGTTGAGTGCACGAAATTGGATAAATATTATGTTACATTTAGCTTAGAAAATTCATTATCTTGCCACCCAAAAAGTTCTGTAAGTGGAGCATAAAATGCTTCCTCTGCCTTTTTTTTTTTTTTGGCCCTTTTGAATGTTTTTCCCCTAAGGTTCTCAGTAAACATTTCACTTGATTTCTTGACTTGGTGGGCTTGATTGATTATCAGTTTTGAGTCGAATGTGCTAACTGTGTATATCGGTTTAACTAGGCTTGACATTAGTATTTATATATTGATTTGATAATTTTATGTTAGAGATATTAGAGTTGTTTGTTTGTTTATAATCTTCTTAGCTGACTCCTCTGCCATCAACCAAGCTTGAGTGCTTATTTGAGAAGAACAGTCATGTCAAGAAAATCCTTATTTACGAAAGAACTTATCAATATGGAGTATTTACGAAAGAACTTATCAATATGAATGATTTGAGTGTAACTGAGCATTTGTTTTCAATCAATCAAAAATATGAAAACTACTTTTGTGCCTAATGCCTTTTTTCCAAATTTGCTTTGCGATGGTCACACATTTAAACTGATGTTTTGGCTTTAGATGCATTTGATGTTTTCGCTTTAGATAGATATATGAAGAAGCGCTTCTTCTTTTTTCAGTTTTCTCATCCTTTTTCTCCTTTTTCTTTCTTAACCATGTCTTCTTTTGATGTTTTGTAGGTGGTATTTTCCTGGTTCAAATCAAGTTGTTAGGGTCTTGCTTTTGGTTCTGTTAAGCAAGAGGTGAGTTTCTTGGTTATAATAAATTAGCAGAAATTAATTGTTTTCCGTTTTGTCTTAGCCAATGGCATCAATTCTCCATTTGTGTTGATCATTAAGCCATATATATATATATATATATATTTTAATTTCTTAATAATGAATTATTGGTATACAAGTTTAATATCAAAGCATCCCCTGTAGATCACATAATATATGCATTAACGTTTTAGTAGGAACCCATGCAAATCAGCTAGATGATGCTTCATTATTATGCATCAAAGTTATTCAAATTAAACAACACATTATTAAAAAACATGATATTATAATCAATAATTGTATACTCTTTATTTCAAATGCCGCATCTAACTGTTTTTAAGTACACAGTGTAACATTTCCATTCCAATACAGTTAGTGAAAGAACTTTTTTTAATAAAAATAATTTTTTAAATTCATGGTGGAAATAACTTTAAACTTGGAAAAGATCACCAATTTTTAGCAATGAGGATGGAATTTTTGTTAAAAAGGTGGCCATACATATCAAAATACTATCAAAGATGTAGCACATGTGGCTCTAATGCTCTAATTAGGGATCACCAGGTTGTCCAAAATCTAGAATGTCTTTGGCTCATTAAACTAATTTACAAAAATGAATTAATCATATTGGCTTAACTAATTATATAGGGTTTGGTCGATGTTTTGTTTTATGAAATTTGTTTTTTACTGAACATTTAACATTGCTCTACATTGCCTTGCATGCATATGGATTTTGAAACAAGTTGTGATGTGTTTATTCAGTTTTCTCTTTGTGGTATCGGTTACTTTTCAACCAATTAAGATGTGTTTCTCCTCTTAAGCAATTTGAAAAAAAACCAGTTTTCACTTCACATCATCATATTTTCATGTTTTAATTTGTTCAATATTCAGATTTTTTGTTGTTCTGTGTTGATTTGATCTAATTTTGTTTTTCTGTCTTCGTATTTTAGATAGCTGTTGTAATCCTACTTTTGTGTTGCTGTTTTTGAAAGTGCTTGATAGCTTCTCTGACTACAGGTTAGTATTTCATTCATTTTTTAAAAGACTATGCATAGTGGTTGTAGCTTATTGATTATCAAATATTATGACATTTAAAAATTCTTATTTTGTGGTTCTGTCAATATCACTGTGCATTTGCTTTGCTTAATTATAATTTAAGTGTAATTGATAATTTGAAAGTTTATTTATGCATGTTTTATTTCCTTTCCTGTTTTCAGTCTATTGCTTGGGTTTTTAAATTTTTGTGCACGATGCACAAAAGGACTAGAAATAGCAAACGAAATTCGATCATGCGCGAAGCTCATAGTTTCGCCATTTTAAATGGTACAGAAATCTCTGATGAAAATGTTTGTTGTGCTGATCATAAGCATGGCCATCAAGCGAAAAAATTTTGTAGCCCAAATTATAAAAACAATGGTCAAACTCATGTGCTATCTGAGAGCCTTAGATTTAGCCAACAAGGTTTGGCCATACAACAAGACTCTGGTGCTAGCACTTCAGCTGGTATAGAATTTCCTACCCAAAATGTTTGTCACACAAACAATGAAAATAATCATCAACACGAAAAAAATTCTATGACCAGCCATAAAAAAATTCCAGAAGCCCAGAACAAAAGACAACAATGCGTTGAAAATATATTGTATGGCAATATCCACGCAGTTCAAACAACTGCGTATGAGATTGAATTTGCCCATTCTGATCAAATCAGTGGCGGTCAGGCCTTCTTTCGGAGAAACAAGCAAAGTAGGTTCTCTTTTTTACTTGAATTTTTTCACCTAAATTCAAACCGTATTGTTCTATTGCTGATAACCTCCGTTTCTATCTTCTATTCTCTTCATTCCACATTTCTTTTTTCTATAGGAACTATTGAAGGATATGTGGATTTGGGAGAGATGAATTATAAGTGCATTCATTGTGGTGCATTTTTTTGGTTAAAAGAATCCATTAAACAAAAATCGAAAAACAATGAGCCTCTTTTCACTCTTTGTTGCCAACAAGGAAGGATCAAACTTCCAATTCCAAAACCAACTCCTCTATTTTTAGAAAGTTTACTTGATCCAAATCAAGGCCAAAAAAGTGTGTTGTTCAGAGAGAACATTCGGGTATATAATTCTATGTTTGCATTTACTTCAATGGGAGCCAAAGTTGATCAGTCAATTAACAATGGATCAAGCCCTTACATTTTTAAAATTAGTGGTCAAGTTCATCATTTAATGGGCTCTTTGCTGCCTCCTGAGGGTGAATGTCCAAAATTTGCCCAGCTTTACATATATGACACCCATAATGAGGTAATGAATCGCCTTCACGCAGTTAATTGTAACCGAAAGAATGAAAAGCTTGATCAAAACATTGTGCAGGGTTTGATTAAAATGTTTGATGAATCAAATGAACTGGTTAAACTTTTTAGAACAGTCAGAGATAAATTTGAACAAGGTTTGTTCACTCCTTTGAAAATCACATTGTTGGGTAGGCAGCCAAATGGTAATAAACAATATGAACAACCAACATGTGATGAAATTGGTGGTTTGATTGTGGGAGATATAGGGCTTTTTGATTCAAATAGAGATATTGTTATAGAGTTTAAAGATGGAGGGTTAAAACGCATCACAAAATTAAATCCGAAATTCATGTCTTTACAATATCCTATTCTTTTTCCTTATGGTGAAGATGGGTACACACCTGATTTAAAATGGAACAATGGTTATAAAGGTCGTGAATCTAAAAGAGGAAGAATTCCTATGAGAGCCTTTATAACTTATCAGATTCAAGAGAGAGCGCCTCAATTGGACACACTATTAAAAGGCGGAAGGTTGTTCCAACAATTTTTAGTGGACGCTTATGCAACACTTGAAGAAGATCGATTGGATTACATTAGGAAAAATCAAAAAAATTTGAGAAGTGAGGTTTATAAAGGCATTTATGATGCAATTTCAAAGGGTGATAATGATGCCAATAACATAGGCCAAAGAGTCATATTGCCTAGCTCCTATACTGGAAGTGCTAGATATATGGTTAATAATTATCAAGATGCTATGGCAATTTGCAGGCAGTATGGACATCCTGATTTATTTATAACTTTTACCTGCAATATCAAGTGGCCTGAAATTGTAAGAGAGTTTGATAAAAAACCCGGATACAAACCAGAAGATAGACCTGATGTAGTTTCAAGAGTGTTCAAAATGAAACTTGTATATACTAAAATGAAAACATTCAATTGAGTTGTTAAATGGTTTTGGATTCTAGTTTCTTGTTGTTTTGTTTTGTTTTTGTTTTTGTTTTTGTTTTTTTTTTCTCAGACCTAATCTTTGAGGTCATAGATAAAAAATAGAATATTCAGATCATTGAAATACAATAGAGTGAGCTCTCCAAGCATGTCCATCAAATAAAATTATTTAAGAAATCCCTCAATTGATGCTTATATATATATAAACCGCGACTTATGTATTTTGGGATATGTTTATTGCAACTTGATCTAGTCTTTGACTCTCATGTCGCCCCATTCCATATGCTAATAAACTATATGACTAATACTTAATGGATCACAAGTAACGTACATGTGTGAAAAAAAGAAAAAAAAAGTTTGGTAAGGATATGAGTAAGATACATTTAACTAAATAAATGACCAAGTAGTCGTAATTAAATAACTAAAGTGGAGACTCTGCATTGTGAATGGGAAGGCAAATATGAAATATGTTTATTGCAATTGGCTGATCTCTAGTCTTTTGCCTCTTTGCCTCTTAGTTTATGTCACTCACATTTGTCATGAGCATCAAGTAAATTCCATATGGGCAGATGTCGGTTATGCCAGTTGGCCAGAGCAGCGAGTCTGTCTCATTGTACCCAAGTTCGAATCTCTCTCCCCTTATTAGAGTAGGGGTTTTTTTCACCAAAGATAAACTTCATTCGATAAACTTCAAAGTACAATTAAAGACATCAACATGATATCTAAAATACTAATTCCAAGAGGCCAACAAACTAAAATATTAAAAATAAAACTAAAGCGGATAAAAGCCGCACTAAAACTACTAGTCCACATCACCATAATTAACCATAACCCCAAACAAAGCCCACATACCAAACATAACCGAAACCCTAAAGCAACCCATGAGCCTAAACTAACACTACCACCAACACTTGAAGAAGCGATGTCGCGGCCACACCCACCACCACCACATCCGTAGTAGATTTATGTACCAAAATTCAACTTACAACTTCCTCATTTGAGGCTGCTTATGGGAGAATTTGAGCTTTGGCAAAGTTTATAAATACTTAACAATCTGTCCCAGAAATTTTTGACATCTAATATGCCAAGCTGCGCCGTCAGCCATCATATGCCTTCTTCCCTCTTCATATTAATGGTGATACTCATACAAACTAGTACTAAAAACTTCTTGCTTTTGCTATATTTTACAACGTGATCTTGAATGTCATTAAAAACCTTTGACAGATGGGTTAAAATAAACATTGGGGTTCATAACTAACAATCCATTCAAAATGCCATGATAAAAGATTCACAATTTGTACAGAGATAGGATCAAGATCAAATCGGCTACTCATTCTCACGCAACAAGAGGTTCACATCAACATCAGTAAAACTACACACATATGAGACTTACAAATTAGAAGCAAAATGACCTCAGTAAAATTAATTTCTAATGTTCTGAACTTCTGATTTGCCGGATACAGTTATACTATCATCAGTAGTCATTGAGTCTTCTGCCGGCAACTTTTTCCCAAGAGGCTTAGGTATGTCCAGCTGGTCTTGTGGGCAACGCTGCTGAGGGTGGGATAGCAGCATACACATGTAACGGAAGAGAATTCGAGCTAAAAGCTGACCGGTCTCCAAGGTGTAGCCCTCATATTCGCTAACATGTTCCACAGCATCCAGAAGTGAATTGTAGACCTCTTGAGGGCAGTTGTCAGGTCCAGGCTTGTCGTGAAGGTAAACTACATCCAGAGTGAACAGTTTCTGGCTCACAGGCCATTGATGATGTGGTCTTATAGATGATCTACAGTAAATAAGAATCTAAGGGCAAGCACGTCAGGCTTTAGCTATCAACAAAAGAAATTTCAACATCGCAGAAGGGACAAAATGGAATATCAGAATTGCATGAATATAATAATTAACCAATGTAATAGCAAGAAAGGTGAGGCCAACCACTGCTTACCACCCTTAAAAGTCTGTTTTGAGCACGAGATTTTTTAGCTTCATGAGCAGCTACTCGAAATAGACTGGTAAGATCTGCATTACTAGAAGATGAAGTAGCTGAGAGTACTCGAAATGCAGCAAAAGCAGACTCGACTTCACTGCTAAAATCTTTCCGAAGCTTCAAAAAACGAAAAAACAAAAGGTTACAAAGCAATTACAGAAACATAAATCAAACAAACAGACACAAAGAATAAATTGACTGTTTTGAACAAAACCTGCAGAAGGTTTGGTTTCACTGCATAAACATTTATTACTAATGGGGCATTTAACACAACCCTACAACAATTGATGTGAACAACTGCAGTCCATAATATAAAGTCTAGGACCAAAAATGATCAAGATATGTGGATGATTCTAAGAAAGTACACTTTGTAACTTTGATTATGATACGAAATCTCCTTAACAGTTAGTAAGGGAATTGATTTTTCAGCCACATTCAGTAAAAGTGACCAATGCTTAATCAAAGGCAAAACAACGTTTTTGACCTGGCGAGTCTCTGTATATTTGGCTACTTGAAAATAGTGATTTAAACTAATTTTCCTTCATTGATCCAGAAACCAAATTCATGTCATAAAATTGCTTACATTTCCTGAAAATGTGATATTTACTCCACCCATAAAGCTTATATATCACCCAAAAAAAAAAAAAAAAAAAAACCTCAAAACTATCATCCAGAGCCATAATCATGGTTTCCAGGAGTTCAGTTCCTCAAAAACGCATAAGACGCATAAATTTATCTGCCCTTGATCGCACATTTTCTCGGAAACCAAACAGAAACCAAGCAATAAAGAGAGAAAAACAGAGAGAACCTACCCAAGACGCGGACTTTCCGAGACTGGCAAAGGCAAATCGGTTCTCTGGGTTGATGGTGAGCTTGGCGTTGATGAAGACAAGTATGGCTTGCTTGATCGAGTCCAGGCGGGTTGAAGGTCGCCGATTTGGGCTCATCGCTACTTTGTGCTCCACCATAGACTCTGGGCCAACATCTATACAGAACAGTATGTCCTCGTTGCTTAGCCTCGTTGGTCTCAGCGTGTACCTGCCGCACCCGATCCCTCCCCTTCTACTATTCCCTCCATCTCTCACACAGAGCTCAACTTCCCAAATGAAACCAAAGAAGAAAGCTTTGCGAAAACAGCCTCATCGTGTCATTTGCATTTCACAGTAAAAGGACACATACGTACAGGTAAACGGTGCGTTTTATGTCACCGATTTATACAACCGAGTGAGCGATATTATTATAAAATTTGAGGGTAGATCAGTCTTTCAAATAAACACGTGGGGATTTATTATTTATATATTTAGAGTTGAGCTATGTACTAGAAGGAAATATAATAGAAAAGTTGACATAGATCTAAACTTTCATTGAGGAATTAGGTTTAATCCTCGGATTTAATGACTTTGATCAAAGTTCTTCGATTTTTGTAACACATAGGATTACATTTTCCTTTTAAAATATTTTCTAATGTAATTTTTTTTTTTTTAAGAATCATTTTTAGTTCCAATGTTACCCCTTTATGACTTGAATCGGGTAATAGTTATTTATGTTATAATTAGCTATTTTTTGTAGGTAACATACAATTTTATTTGTCTATTTTTTTATCTGACTTATAGGTAGTCTTCTAATTTATGTTCCTAACTCATAGGTAACACGATTTGTCACTAAATTTTTTTCGTTGCTAATAATAACACTATTTTACCTAGATGTCAAGTACATAATTTCATGTGGGTGCTTGTCTAATCAATTGGTATATTATGTGGGTCTTTACTTTTTATTGATTAAATTATATTTTATCCATATATTAGGAATATTATCAAGAAAAGAATTCAAAATTTAAATTCTGAAATTCATTTACAAAGAAATAATGGATTAAATTTAAATTTTCAATATATTTTCCTCATTTACCTCTAAGGGTAAAATTGACACCACAAAAAAGTAATAAATGTCAAAGGATCTACATCTAAAACTAAAAACGTGTGGACTAAACCCAATAACAGTTAATCGTTTTGAACCTAGATCTAAGAAGCCCGAAATATAATCATAAACTGAAGATAAGGTAATAATAATACTAATTCAATTGCCTGCAAAGAAGCTCAGCTGAGATTAGTGGTTGACCAGACGAAAAGGGGAGGAAGCTTTAGTGAAATGAGTGAGTCGAGAAAGAAGTTTCAGGTAACTTATCCACACTACAGAAGATACTCATGAAGATGCCAAAGAATACCACACTACAAAATGCTTGGAAGAGGACATCGATGCTATCTATGGTTTGGATCAAGTGGTTCGTCAATGCTACACTGAAAAGATTGAGTACGAAGAAGATGAGCTTGCAGAAATACTCTTTTCCACAGGTCATTGTCTATATGAAGCAAGATAACTACAATTCTGATCCAGTATTAACAAGTGCTTGGACGATTGCAACCCTTCAGCATGATCTGGCATTACTTGTGTTTACCCCGAAAAGGACCAGCCAGCCATTCACATTGGCGTTTGGCCGTGGAGTTTGTTTGTTGCGATTGCGAAGGCGTGCCACTGTTGGCAGTGAAAAACTCCAACATACTGAAAATGATAAGACTAGAAAATGCGCACCGATATTGACTTTAATCAATTATTGTGGATTTGGTGGGGAACTGACCCAGTACAAGGTTCTTTTCTATGCCTCAATTAAGAGGACATCAATATTCATCTAGTACGAAAATGGTAACTGACATAAGCTGAAATTGAACAACAATGGAAATGACATAAGTTTATCGGAATATTTATCTATTCAAAAAACTTGAAAGAAAAAGGAAGTACATAAACAACACAGCCTGAAGATTTCTCTCTTCAAACCTGGTACATAAAATTAAAATGGAGATTGAAGATTTCTCTATTCAATCTTGTATAAGGAAATATCATAGCAAGAGTTGGCAGAGCAAGATAAAGAAAATTCATCAAGAGTTGTCAACTGGGAAATTCAAAGAATGAAAAAGGAAGGTTGTTTAAGCTTTTAAGCTGGGTTTATAGACGTTGAGTCTGGTTTTTTGTTGGTTGAGTTGTGTGTCCTTTGCTGATGATTTCTCCTTCAATTTGTAGAGAATGGAGGTCGTTGAGTGGACCAGCAGTTAATTTGAAGGACCCACTTGCCATTGGTTTTGGTGAGTGGGTTGCTGAAAATATAAGTTAACCCAAAAAAGTTGCTAAGAGGCTTTGATGCGATTTGACAGAAGCTATCACTATTAGACTTAAAGAAATCCAAAGTATTAGTTCATTTGTCATTGATTGGTGAGTGACAGCCAAAAGTAGCTGGCTAAAAGATAAAAAGAAATGGAGATAATGACCACTATCTCTACTTCTTTCTTTATTCATTCTTTAAGCCCACTTGAATATTATTTTATTTCTTTCAACCTTTGTGTAGACTTTTCACGTGTTGAACTTTGGCTTTGTTTTAATATTCTTCACATGGAATATTAAATTGTTTCCATCTACCACATCATCATTTTATTCTTCTTTGAATCAACTCACTTGTGATGAAGTCCCTCCATTGATAAAGTGAAACTTGATTTGCAGCCACTGAGTTTCTCCTCCGAACATGCCTTGATGAATAATGAACTGGGAATGCTAGATTGATCCAATTGCTGCAAATTTCGGATATGTTGTTCTCCACATAAGTAGGAACAACATTCATGCAGAACTTAATTCCATTTGAACAATGGAAAATCTGATTTAGCATGGTTGCAACTGACTGGTTGTCATACACTGCTCTCACGAACAGAGATCATGATTAGTATTCTGAATATTCAATACTTGTGAAAATGACACCAAATTCGGATATATTGTAGTAGACATCCAAATGAACAACTTTCATGAAGAACAAATATTCATTTGAGGACTGGAAGCTGGCCCGAATTGGGCCATAATTAGGCCCGAATTGCCACTGTTATCAGCTTTCGCTGTTGCTGGTATGCTTCTGATGTTTGATGTCGTGAGGATTCCACATTTATCCAAATGATCCCAATTTTGGATATGTTTCAGTAGACATTCTAATGAAAAACTTTCAAGAAGAAAGAAAATTCATTAGAGCATTGGAATTAGGCCCGAATTGCTGATATAAGCTTTTAACTGCCGTTGTGCATCTGGTATTTTCAGCTCTTAGGATTCAAAATTTGTCCGAATAAACCCAAATTTGGATATGTTGCAGTAGACATAGAGATGAACAACTTTCATGAAGAACGAAACTTGACTTGAGCGCTGGAAGTTGAATTTTGGGCTCACTCCATCTGACTGTAGCAATGTATGTCTAGCCTCATATCACCAAGTGTATAAACTACCACGGTCGGTCACTGGCCTTGCTCTTAACTTCTTTCAGGCTGTGAGCCGGAAGGAAATAAAACAAATACAAATTTATAAATAAACCCAATCCTAGACATGTATTTATAAAAAAACTCAAGCACTATTTAAACATAGAAACACACCCAAAATCAACCCCAAAGTCAACTTTTTGGGTGTGTTTATAAATGGGTTTTGAGTGTGTGTAATGATGGGTTTTGGGTGTGTTTATAAAGTGTTTTGAGTGTTGGGTTTTTTTATAATTTCAACCTCCATTTTGGGTGTTTTAGTGAAACTCCCTAAAACAAAAGCCTGCTGCCGGTGCCACAGAGTTCAAGCGTTTGCTACATCTCTTGCACATATTTTTCTTCTGCATGGAAAGTCATATCACTCATGGCTGGAGTTTTCCTTCTCCTTCTCACTTCATTGTGGACATGCTATACAATTCATCCTATCGCCACCGAGTTTCGGACTACTTCTTCCAACATTCAAAGAGAAATACCACTTGGTGGTACGAGCTACTTGGTACACTTGTTCAATTCTTGCTTGTTTATTTTTATATTACATTTTCTATAGTGAGATGGGGTTCCTTTGCTGTTGGGGATGGACCATCATATGAGTTTAATAAGCGATTGTTTCTTTTAAAATGTGGTTCTGTTCTTGTCAACCAAAAAAATAAATAAAATGCGGTTCTGTTTATGGTTGGGGTGTTGATTTTTATAATATATAAAATAAAAATAAAAAACTTTATTTATTTCGTTTCAGTCTCCTCATGTAAAAATAGTATGTAAACTTTCATGTATGCGCAATTGCAAATGCATGGAACTAATCTTCTATTCTATATCTGCCCCCAATTTCGAAGTCCAAATCTTCTATTCTGTATCTGCCCCCAATTTCGAAGTCCAATGATGAATTCACTTCATGCTCAGATCTAAAATACCAGTGGATGAACATGATAAGATACCATCATCATCATGTGCTACTAGCCTGCTAGGGCTGGGCGTTGAGACCGGGAGATGGAGAAAACTAGATGAATGACAGGCCAGTCCGATTTGCTATGATTGTTTTCTTTATTTTCTTGACTATTCGTTTGAAAACTGAGCCGAACCAATCTGCACAGATTTGGCACTAGTTGAAATTTTAAAACCCGCAGTTGCTTTTTTTTTTTTTTGGTTACAAAAACCTAGGGATAGCTACAAACTTAGTGCAAGAAACAAATGATGAACATTACAAGAAAGCTGGCTATGCCAAGGCAGGGCGCCTAAGGATGACATTGTAAACTGTGGGGCAGTTGGCGATAAGGAAGGGAGTAGTATTGTCACCCGTGGGTCTTGAACCAATAGAGATAGGGAGATGGATGCTGCCAATAGGCTAGACAACATCACCAGAGAAGCTCACAAGGGGTGTGATGCTTCGGTCTAACAAGTGAGTAGTGACCTGGAGCTCATTGAAAGCATCAGTAAACATCACACTGACCGAGCTGCAAGTGTCCACTAGAATATGTCCAACATCAAAGTTAGAAATGTCTGCGCGGATAATGAGTGGGTCGTCATGTGGGAGAATGATACCACGTTCTTCCTTCTCACAAAAGGTGATGGGGGCCCAGCCTAGTTTTTGCGTCTTAAGCAGGCTTCCGTGCTCAATGCTGAAGGCCTGGTGCGCATAAGAAGAACGGACATAGTGTTTGATGGAGTTGTTGGAGGTTCTAGCCATGGTAGGACCACCACTGATGGTGGAGATCATGTTAATCTGCCTTTGGTGAGGGTTAGGTAGGGGTGGGAGGTTGTGCACATATTTATCCAGCTTCACTTCACGAATAAGTCCTTCAATGATGTTGCACAAGGCAACACAAGATTCGATATCATGGCCACTGAACTGATGAAAATGGCAGAAGACACCTGTGTTTGGCATAGGCTTGTTGGACGGTCTCCAAGGGGGAGGCTTGGGTATGATAGGTGCCTCATGCACCAGGACATTCTCATAGGTAGTGTTTAGGGTGGTAAAGACCTCAAACCTAGGCTTGGGTGTGAAGGGGAGTGGGGCACGATCACTTGTCCTGGGAGGGTTGCTTCCGTTGGGCTGGTGGTGGCTGCCATGTTTGCCCCATTTGCTACTGCTGAAGGTAGGCTGGTAGCTATCCTTCCTTTTGGGGTCTGGGCACCCAGGTATGGTGTCTGGGCAGAATGTTGAGGTGGGGCTGAGGTGGGTACGAAGCGGGTGGAGGATCACCAAAGGTGCTTGTGTGCAGAGGTGGTTGAGCCACACTTGGAATTGAAGTACTCAGCGTTGGCGTGAATCGCTGCTGCTTCATTAGCTCAGTATATGTGTTCCAAGGGTTACTGTAAACTAGGTACTTGAAGTTGGACTTGCGGAGGCCACTCTTGAAAGCACCGAAGGCAGCGTAGCGATCGTCAGTCTCTGGGCAACAAGAGTAGTTGTGGCTGAAGCGGGCTACATACTCACTAAGACCCTACCGAAGCATGTACAAGTCGTCTGCGGAGCACATGCGATCAATCTGAATCATGAAATGGTCTAGGAAGGTTTGCTTCAGACTGTCAAATGAGTTAATGGTGCGAGGGTTCAGCCTCAGTAGAACCAATTGAAGGCCGCATTGAGGGTGGAAGGTAAGAGGAGGCACATGCTGTCACTAAGGCCCTTGCATCCAAGGCGGTGGAATGAGTGGATATGGGTGAGAGGATTCTCCGTGCAGTGTAGAAGGTGATACAGTGGCTTAATGTCCTTCTCCTAGTGATAATTGAGGATACGTTGGTAAGGGCCCAGTCGTGGCTTCACCGGATGGGCTGAAAGGCTGCAGTCTTGCTCACTCTCCATCGTCGAACCTTCTCGAAGAAGCCTCATGTCGAGTTGGCATGAGGGAGGTCTGATGTTGAAGGCTTGGGTGTGGATTGGCGGGAGTTGAGTAAGTTTCCTAATCTTCTAACGCCGGTGTGATAATTTTCAGTCTTACGAATGATAATTTTCCGGTCCGTCTAAGTCCTGCACCTTTTCCAGGGTAGGTGGGTAGGCTTTGGTGGGGGCACTGGTGTGTCACCCTTGGGTCTTGGAGAATAGCGGGATAGGAATAGGGTATTGGCGATCCAGAGGCGGTCTCTGCAATCTCTGTAGACCTTCATCGGTTCATAGGGCGGTCCTTTAGCGGGAGATGTGAATGAGCCGTGACTTGGTCGTTCCAAATGAAGAGGGCCTTTACCCTTGCGAGCCCAGTGGGTGGGGCACTATATGAGGAGTGCATGGCTGGTTTGGCTGGATATGCTCGGATCACAGGTGAAGTCACGTTGGGAGCCATGGGTGCGAGTCTTCTCCCATTCAGCGGCGGTAGTCATACTCTAGCTCGACATTTTTGGTATGGAGATGTTCATATTTCTCGACATCTTGGCGTGGCAGTGCGGAGAAGCTCTACCTTTGCACGGAGATTGACATCTGCTGAAGGTTTCCTTGAGAGTACCCTGCGGGGTATGGTCTTGATATCGTGGCTATCCTTGGTGGCATAGCAGTGTGGGGTGTAAAAGAGGCGAGGCCTAATGGGAGAAGAGTCAATTTGGTGGTAGAAAAATGAGATTGATGAGTCGATTCCACAGATAGCGCAAAACTATTGATACTCTTTTGGGAGGTCAACTTAGAAAAGAGGGTTGTCTTTAGTAGTGGGAAGCGAGGACCTTCGATAAGGGAAGAGCTTGCAGAAGACAAAGTAGGAGAAGCAATCGTTAAGCTTCGGACATCAATGTGGTGTGGTCGAGGGCTCTCAGATGCTTAATCATAAGGGTGGTAAAATTGGCAAAAATGTGATAAAAGTGAGAGAGAGTTACCCTTTTTACTTGGGTACTGCATTCCCTATTTATAGGGAAGTGAAAGTGAGAGGTTTGCACAAAGTTTCGATGTGAGACTTAGTACAAGTCGCTTTGGTGGTGACACGTGTATTAGAAATTAGGTTCAGGTGAAGAGTTTCGGGTCGGGAGCTTGGTGGTGTCTAGCACCTCGGAAGAGTGTCTTCCTTCAGCAAGGGAGAAAGGGTGTCTGCCTTGGTGCTAGTCGTTTTGAGGTTGGATATGCTCGGTTGATTATGGTGTAAACAATTGCAACACCACCAAATAGACTAGTATATCATTGGATGTATCAACTTGGGAAGAAAGCCCCAACAAGTCACTGACATATCAGAAATTTGTAACAGTGGTGATGAAATGGCCAACATTATTCAACTTGAAATTAGAATTAAGAATCAGGCAGCGTTCAAACTTGGTTCCTGCTTCAAGTGGAAGTCACAAGAATTTACAAGAATTAAGCTTTGAATTGAAGGATTACAGTGGCGTACTAAATTAAAATTTTTGATGCAAATCCAAAATCTGAAAAGATGACACGAATTCATGTAAAAAGAGAAACCTCGTTTAGGATTAGGGTGTACCATGGGTATTTTTGATAGTTAGATAATGTGTACTTAGTTAATTTTACATTTTGATTAAAATATTAGGGTGTACTTAGACCATAGGGTGTACTTTGTTAATTTTAGAGTTCGTTTAGCAGCACTAAAAAATAAAATGTTCAAATCATGAGATAAATTGTAAAATGAGGTAAAATAAGTGATCAACGCATATTAACTACTAAATAGTAAGTGCTTAAACGTTACTATATATCCATACACATAAATATTTGTGGGATCTCAATTGAATCATATATAGTTGGAGATGTATGTACTCTGATGGGAAGAATCGGGAGGTGATGATGAAAGGGATGTTGTATGAGAAAGTGGAATCCCAAGCGAGGTCCATTTACTGTAAGAATCGGCGATGGAGCTCTACGTAATCCTAAACGAGGAAGGGAGGTAGGTTTTTTCCTGAACGGGTTGTCCGTACGCTTAGCACTCATGTTCACCTTGTCCTCCTCCACCTCTACTTCCTCAAGTTAAAACTCATATCTGTGAAGCCCCGCCATATTTATTAGTATTGGCGCTAATTAAGCGGTGAGATTGAGAGCAGTTACTTGTTGGAAGAAACCCGCATACCATATATACACACGACCGCTCATCAATTCTTAGAAAAATACCCTATTTGCAAAGAGTTGAATACTACAAACAATTAGGTAAGGTGAGGTGAGGTGCTTACTACGAAGGTTCTATAAAGTCAATGTTACTATTATCCTTTTTATTGAGGGATTCCTCAAATGATTTCTTTCAGGAACACCCTTTAAGGTTCCCAACGATTTTTCAAGAAAATTGAAAATTAGGAAGGCATTTAATTGGGACTAACAAAATAGACGAACACGGTGCTTCAAGAAATTGCTATAATAACTGGAGGGAATGATTTTCCCCCGAGAATATTCGTCAAAGATTCCTTCGTCTTCTCCACTTCTCTTTCTCCCTGCAAAAGCAGATCGGAGTAAAAGGACCACACCGGGGTGTTGGCCAAAGGCCCTCCGATGCCTAAGTTAGGTAAGGTATTTCAAGGAAACCGGGTGGCGGGCCGTGTGTGGTGGCGGAGCCTTATGTAAGGGAGAGAAAGAAAGTGGTGGCTAGGGTTTGTGAGAAATGATTTCTGCAGAGTTTCGGTAGGAATTTAGACGTACCTCCACCCTTGTGTGTGGCTATGCTTTTATAATGGTCTTGGAGGCTAGGGTTTCGGAGGAATAATTTCGTAGATGGAAGGGAATTATTCCTCCCCTTTTTAAATTGATTTGATTAATTAGGGATTTGATTTATTAGGGTAAATCAAATCCCTAATTGTGGTAGGTATCAAATCAAATCCTAATTCAATTGGGTAACTCCTCATTTAATTGGGAATCGTGGTAATTAACCAAATCAATTTTTAACCCAATTAGGCAACGTTCAATTCAATTGGGTAATCCCCAATTAAATTGAGTAACTCCCAATCAGGTTAATTAATTCCCAATTATGTCAAATAATCCCCAAATGGAATGAATTATTTGACCTAGGGTTTTGATTTAATTTAGTTACCACAAATGCCCCCCAGCTTCTGCATGGCGCGTGGTGGCATGTAGGAGGTGTGAATTATCTGTTGGGTTGTCCAGTACCCAGGCTTCCTTCGTGGACTGGGCTCCGAGTGTCGGAGGTGGTGGTGCCCCCAACTCAAGATGTTGAGAGATGAGCAGAATGGTCAGTTCGATGATGCAGTTGGGCATGAGAGTGTTCTGCTGAATCTCCCCAAAGAGAAAGGTTGCTGCCAAGTCTTCAAGAGATAAAGCTACTCATTCGCAGGTAGAGAATGTGTCTCTATTGAGGAAGAAGCCAAGGTTCCCTTCTGCTAAGAAGACTCAAGTGGGGTCTGCTCTACCATCATCTGCCAGGGCCAAACATCTCGTGGGCGTAGATAGCACGAAGGTTGGTGGTATGAACTATGTTCGAGGTATTCTGCCTTAGCCTCCTGCTGACAAGCTTGAAAACCATTATCTGCTTCGTGAGGCAACTTGTGCCCGATCTAGTTTTGCCAAGCGTCAAAGAGATGTAGACATTCCTCCTCGAAATTTGAGTCGTCTGCAAGGTCAAAAGATGGAGATTGAAGCGGGAGGTTTGCTCATGATCCAGCTGTTGAGTCACGGGCAGTCAAGCGTGGAGTTGATTCAGTATCATTGACTCATTTGGAAGTGAGGTTGGCGGAGGCTAAGAAGATGAGAGAGTCATCTGCCTAGGTGAAGAGTTCTTCTTTAGCGTCGGCGGTTGATCCGAAGGCAAACAAGTCTAGCCCTGTAGGAGATGCGTGTGTGTTTGATCTGCTCAAGACGAACTTTGTATAAAACCCATCATTCTGTCTTTGAGTTGGTCGATCACATCATCAGGCCGGCGATCTTGGCACATTCTCGAGCCTTTCCTTGGAAAATCAAAGGGAAGCCATATTTCATCTGCTTCAAAAATGAGTGGTTCTTGTTGCTAAAACTATCGAAACTCGTCTTTGTTCCCCTTCTTCTACATTGGCTTGGTTAGTCAAAAAGATGCCTACTTTCGTTTTAAGCACAAGAGTGGATGCAGTAGATGAGATGATGGCAGATGCTATGGAGCAGGCAGATCAAGATCTGAAGGCATAAGCGATCAGGCGAATGTTGAATAAGGCATTTTGTAACTCGGAGGTGTCCTGCTAGCGCCTCGGAGTAGATGAAGTTTTCTTTATTTCTTTTCATCTTTTGTAGTCTGCTTTCTTGTTGAGAACAAATGGTCTTTTTTAACCTTCTTCCTTTTGTTGAACTTGGTGGGTTAAGCTTGACACTATGGAAATTTAGTTATTTTTTCAACTTCAATTTGCATATCGACTTGTGAACTGCTTGAGTAACCAGCCAATTGTGTGTTTCCCTTAGGAAATTTACAGTGTGAGGTTCCCTTGAGGATTCAGCGTATTCGCACATCCGTGGGATGTTTTTCCCTTAGAAGGTTGGCGAGTGCAGGGTCCCCATTGAGGACTCGGCGTATTCGCACATCCCTTCCTTAGAAATTTGGCGAGTGCGGGGCCCATAAGAGGCTCGGCGTGTCACGCACATCCTTTAGGATAGTTTCCCTTAGAAAGTTGGCGAGTGCAGGCCCCATAAGAGGCTCAGGGCATATCTGCACATCCCTTAGGATGGTTTCCCTTAGGAAGTTGGCGAGTACTGGGCCCCCTTAAGGGGCTCGGGCATGTTCTGCACATCCCTTAGGATGCCTTGGTGGTCGCCTGCGTCTCGAAGAGCCAGCTATATGGGCAATGTGTCTATCCTGCCTCCCTTAGGAAGCGGATAGGAACACAGAGACTTCCTGAAGGCATGGAGACCTCCTTTTAAGAAATTCTGGCGCACTGCATCTCCCTTAGGGCGCTTTTTGGCTGCGTCTCACGAAGGGCGCTTTGGTCGTAGCAACGTCTCCCTTAGGCCTTATGGGCAGCTGCGTGTCTATCTGCCTCCTTAGGAAGCGGATAGGAACACGGATACTTCCCTTGAAGGCATGAAGACCTCCTTTTAAGAAATTCTGGCGCACCTCGTCTCCCTTAGGACACTTTTTACGGGCTGCGTCTCCTTAGAACTCTTGCTTATGGGTGGTGTTTTGCGGTGATACGCACGCCAATGAACTATGAGCGGTTGTCGTAACCGGCGATTGTGGGCAACCAAACCTGCAGATGATGTTTTTCCAGATGAATCGCTCCACATCGGTTTCTTTAATAGAGAATAGAGCTTCGGCCTCGATCCATTTAGTAGTAGTCGATGGCGATGATCATCATGTCATTCTTGGCGGGCACGGGTGGCAAGAGTCCCAATAAGTCAATGACCCATTGCATGAATGGTAGACTTCGGCAGGCAGGTTAGGGATCGGCTTGTATCGCTAGCAGCGATCACATTTCTTGACATATTCAGTGGAGTCGTGGCGCATGGTAGGCAAGAAGTAGCCTGTGTTTAGAGCCTTCCGGTGAGTAATCTGCCCCCATAGTGGTTGCCACACTCGCGCCGTGAATTTTGCAGAGGACCTCAAGTGTTTGAGGGTACCTTATGCAGGTGAGATGATGGCCGGAGTATGATCTGCAGATGAGCTTGTTGTCGTGCGTGTAGTATCTCGCGACCTTCATTGGACCTTCCTAGCCTCGGACTTGTCCGCGGGTAGGTTTCCATTCGCTAAGTAGTCAATGATGGGTCTTGCCAGCTGGGGTCCTCGTCAATTTGCATGGTGTCGATTGGCTCTACTTCTTCAATGCTTGGCCGGTCAAGGTGTTCAGCGGGATGGGCGTCTGGAACTGGGTATCCAGCGCGATCCTAGGCGGCTAGTGCATGCATGCGTTCTCTGCCGGGTACTGTTGGATGGTGAAGGTAGGAAATGCCTTCAATAGCTCTGGACTTTGTCAAGGTACAAGATCATCCTTGGGTGCTTCGCCATGTATTCACCTCGGGCTTGATTCGCGATCGCTAGGAATGCGAGTAGATGGCTAGCTTCTTAATTGCGAGTTCGCCAGCGTGGCCGTGCGGTGCCTCGTATTACGCCTTGTTGTTGGTAGAAGCCAAGCGTGATAGCTTGCTCTAACAAGGTTCCATCCGGGGTGATGATGATGACACCCGCTCGGCTCCTTTTTGGTTTGACGCTCGTCTACCCGCAAGGCCTGCCACGTGTCTCTAAGTTGGCTAGGTCAGCGGAGGTCCGTCTACTCTTGAACTTTCCTTATTTTTGTTGACCAATTTCTCTTCTTCGGCTGATGGGGTGAACTCTACCACGAAGTCTGCTAAAGCTGGGCTTTTATTGCGACTTTGGCGGTAGATGAGGTCATATTGGCTTAGCTCTATAGCCCACTTCATGAGTCGAAAGCGTCAGTGTGAAGGATTGATCTCAAGGAAAGTTAGTCATGCGATGACTCGATGAGCTTAGTAGTAGGGTCGTAGCTTTCTGGAAACTACAAGAGCCAAAATGAATTTCTCAATTTTGGGTACGAGTCTCTGCATTGGAGAGCTTTTGGCGTGTAGAATACGGATGTTGGGCTGACTCTTCTCGAATGAGGTGGCGTGACATTTGAGTTGGACCTTTGCCACCGGGTACGAACAAGTCCTCACGAGGACTGGCTTTGAAAGCGAGGAGAGGTGAAGTGATATAAGTCTTCAAACTCTGGAAAGCTACTTCGCACTCCTCATCCCATTTGTCTCTTTGTCCTTTCTTCAAAGCTTTGAAGAATGGTTTGCACTTGTCGATTGATCTCGAGAGGAATCGGTTGAGGGCCGCTGCTCTGCCATCAAACTTTGTATTTCCTTCACTGTGGAAGGCAACTTCATCTCGAGAATGGCTTTGATTTGACGTGGGTGTGCCTCGATTCCTTGTTGTGTGACTAAGTATCCCAAGAATCGACCGGAGGATACACCAAACATGACGTGGGTGTGCCTCGATTCCTTGTTGTGTGACTAAGCATTTACTTGGGTTCAACTTCATGCGATATTGGCGGAGCAGGCCGAATGCCTCGGCGAGGTTTTGAGGTGATCTGCGTTTTGGGGCCTTGACCGGCATGTCGTCCACGTATACCTCCATAGTTTTGCGATTTGCTCTTTGAAGATTTTATTCACCAGCCTTTGGTAGGTTGCTCGGCGTTCTTGACCCAAAGGGCATGACCTTATAGCGATGGGTCCCTCTCTCGATGATGAAAGAAGTTTTCGCCTTATCATCCGTGTACATCAAGATTTGGTTATAGCGGAGTAGCGTCCATGGTGGCGGTGATTGCTGAAGTGGAATCCACGAGTTGGTCGATTCTCGGCAATGGGAAGTTGTCTTTTGGGCAGGCTTTGTTGAGATTAGTGTAATCGACACAGACTCTCCACTTGCCCTTCTCTTGTTTTGCTACTAGAACCACGTTGGCAAGCCACTCTGAGTAGGAGACCTCTTTAATAAAGTCGGCAGCTAGAAGTTTGTCAATCTCGGCTTCGATGATAGCGACTCGCTCGGTGCGAAGTTGCGTCTCTTTTGCGCCACTCGTTTGCGGTAGGGTTGGCGTGGAGTCAGTGGCGGATGATTTTGGTCGATGCGGGCATGTCGCGGACATGTCTTTGTTATTCGGAGGAAGGTGGTAAGCTCCATCTTCTAAATGCAGGCTTAGCGCGAGCGATTAGCGTTTTTATGCGGCTGATCGGGATCCAAGGGTATTAACTCAGCGTCTTCCTCGGTTTCCATCCTTCTTCAAGAAAGACCTGCAGGCCGGATTTCCTCGGCTTGGTCACGGCGCTTTGATTGCTATAAGATAGCAAGATTCGGTTGTTCAACTTCCTTGGATCTGCTGGCTCACAGGAGGTGCGCTTGTTTGCTTTTCTTTAGCCCTTGGCGGAGCATTTCCTCGCCATTACGATCATTTGTTGATTGCCGACACCGCCCCGAGGGATTAGGTGCGAATTTTCTGATGTGTGGCGGAGGTGATGGCATTGATCTTGCCAATCCATGGCCTGCCCAGAATGTCGTTGTTAGGGTGAGACCTCATCAATGACCATGAATGTTTGCAAGCAGACTACAGGTGAAGAATAGACGTCGAGGTCTATCGTGCCCACGGTAACCGTTGTTGCACCATTAAAGCCGGTCAGTGATATGGCTGATTTGTTGATTTTGCCTCCAAGCCCATCTGCTGGATGACCGCCGGTGTAGGATATTGCTCTGCCCGCCTAAATGCGCATGGATTGATCGACCATGGCTGCGCGACTTGAATGCTGCGACAAGGGCATCATTATGTGGCATGTCGAGGCCGATCAGATCTTTCTTTTGGAAGCCGATTATAGGATCGTCTTCTGGTAGAAGGCCAGTCGAGACTTGGAAGATCATAGTGGCTGTTTGATCTTCCTCTTCTTTTCCTTGCTGGTCACCCGACTCCTTAGCGTCGGCTAGATTGTGTTAATCCTTATGACCTTACTGGGGTGGTTCCTTAGCGGTGTCTCGATCTTCAATTATTTGGATGGCACAGCTGCGATGAACTCCGTGCAGTGACCTTCTCTCACGAGTTCTTCAAGGTGTGCTTTCCAAGCGAGGCAGTTGTTGGTAGTGTGCCCGTGTGTCCCATGGAAGGCACAATATTTGCTAGTATCCCTCTTGTCTGGATCTCCTTTCAAGGGTGGCGATCTTCTTACCCAAGGTTTGTTTTTCACTTGGGCTAAGATTTGATGTATGGGGATGCTGAACTTGGTGTAGTTCTCTCCTGCTGCAGCGTCTCCTTGTGGGTGTGACCTGCGCTTATCCTTGTTCTTGTTGCTAAATCCATCGCTTCTTTGACCTGCCCGCTTAGTTGGTTGATCTTCCTGCTTAGTAGACTTTTTTGCGGCGATTCGATCGTCATCCCAGAGCGCGTGGCGTTCCGCGTCGCGTAGACCTCGCCAAAGTTTGGTTGGAGTGATAGTCACTCGCGATACAAGTCGTGTTCAGCTGGAAGGCCTTTCTTGAAGGCAGATGACGCGATTCGGTCGTCACATCCTACAATGTTGGCCTTTTCTGCTTTGAATCTCTTGATGTAATCTCGAAGGGATTCGTCGGACTTCTTGCGCAGGTTGTACAGGTGGTCAGGGTTCTTCTTGATCTTTCGGTAAGAGGTGTACTCTTTGGTGAAGACGTAAGCCAACTCCTTGAAGTTGTTGATCGACCTAGATGGCAGGGTGTGGAACCAATCTTGGGCTGCTTCTCGCAAGGTCACTATGAATACCTTGCACATCAACGCGTCGTCGGCCTTGTGGAGGATCATGACACTTTTGAAGTGTTTTAGTCGGCCTTGTGGAGGATCATGACACTTTTGAAGTGTTTTAGGTGGCTCTCGGGATCGGAGTCCCCTTTGAAGTGTGTAAACGAAGGCGTGGAGAATCGCCGGGAGCAGCCGCTCTATTTTGGCGGTGAAAGTTGTGGAGTTTGCAGTCGATCTCCTGCGTGAGTGCATCGTCGAGGTTCCACCAATCTTGAGACCTCGAAGTCCGTCATTCATAAGCTTTTCAACGTCCTCCATACACATTCTGGTCGATCCGTTGGCGACCTTCGCGATTCGGCGTTGGTGACCTCCTCCCGGGTCAGTGAGGGTCGACATCCTCATCTGCGCTGCCTGGCGGCGTGTTGGTGACTGCGCTTGCGAGAGATTCTCCATAGCTTGTCGACGCGAGCCGTTTCTTCGTGAGTGAGCAGCGGAGCGTCCTTCCTCGTGGTCCTCATTGTGAGGATTATCCGATTGACCACTCTGGGGACGTAGCCTCTCGTGAATATTCGTGCGAGTGGACAGTTGAGCGTCTTTCTTCACGACCCTCGTTGCGATGGTTGTCTGATTGTCCTCCCTGGGGGCCTAGCCTTTGAAGTACATTTCCCTGCGGTCCCAAGCGGGCGTGGACGTCAAGTCGTGGGCCTAGCCTCTCGCGCATGTTGTTCCTCGAACTTAATCTGCTCCGAGTGGGGCTCGCGGATGCCTGTGACATGTCGGTAGGCCGATCAAGTTGTTGTCCCTCGCCTTGTCTACCTACTCCTGCTTGACCTGTTGGGTACCCGTTGAGCTGTCTGCCGGTGCGTTCGTCCATCCTTCTCTCTTCGCCTAGTTGTCCAAGGCCAAGGTTTTGAGCCAAGCTGATTTGGTGGAGGAGTTGCCTCATCAGATCGCTTTGGTCGTCCATTCTCTGAGCTAGCTGGTCAACTCTCAGACTAAGGTCTGCTTGACTTCGTGGATCAGGAGGAGAGAAGTGTGTGAAGCCCAATTGCACACCGGCTAGGGTTTCATTGGAGGTGTCTTGCGCGGGAGCGTGTGTCGAGCGTGTAGGCGATGAAGGGATCGCTTGAAGTTGCTCCAAGACCGGGCCTAAGTCGGCGGTGGTAACAAGCCCACCTTGATGAGAGGTTCCACCATGTTCGGCGGTGGTGGCCGGTGCGGTGGTGAGAGGTGGCGGTGCCACCATGTCGATTGCGGGACCGTGGGTGGAGTGGCTTTGGGCCGTCGCGGATTTAGCCATCGCGGCGGTTTTGCCTTTAGTCTTCATGCTTCCAACCATGGTTGTTTGGAAGGCTTCGTTGGATTGGAAAATAGGAGGAACAGATTCCTTGAGCACACGTTGAGTATAACTCGTGCTCTCAATGAAAGCACCAATTTGGAGGGAATGATTTTCCCCACGAGAATATTCGTCAAAGATTCCTTCGTCTTCCCGCTTCTCTTTCTCCCTGCAAAACAGATCGGAGTAAAAGGACCACACCCGGGGGGTGTTGGCCAAAGGCCCTCCGATGCCTAAGTTAGGTAAGGTATTTCAAGGAAAACCGGGTGGCCGGAGCCGTGTGTGGTGGCTGGAGCCTTGTGTAAGGGAGAGAAAGAAAGTGGTGGCTAGGGTTTGTGAGAAATGATTTCTGCAGAGTTTCAGTAGGAATTTAGACGTACCTCCACTCTTGTGTGTGGCTATGCTTTTATAATGGTCTTAGAGGCTAGGGTTTCAGAGGAATAATTCCGTAGATAGAAGGGAATTATTCCTCCCCTTTTTGGAATTAATTTGATTAATTAGGGATTTGATTTATTATGGTAAATCAAATCCCTAATTGTGGTAGGTATCAAATCAAATCCTAATTCAATTGGGTAACTCCTCATTTAATTGGGAATCGTGGTAATTAACCAAATCAAATTTTAACCCAATTAGGCAACGTTCAATTTAATTGGGTAATCCCCAATTAAATTGAATAACTCCCAATTAGGTTAATTAATTCCCAATTAGGTCAAATAATCCCCAAATGGAATGAATTATTTGACCTAGGGTTTTGATTTAATTTGGTTACCACAATAACAACCATCTATATATACAGATATATATATATATAACATTTTCTTGAATATGAGAACATGACATTGATAAGGACGGTATACAGGATCTGAGTGTACAAGAGAGCTGATCATACTGTTTTAATAAGAGCAAAGGTTCTTCATCACCCTCTTCCACAAGTTCAGAGAAAACTTATCGAAAGTTCCTAGAAGTTAACACCTTCTATTCATTCATGCTTCCCTTGATCCTTAACTCATGAGCTGCATCTAGTTCAGGTTGCGTTTTTTAAGTCGGTTATTTAGTATAATATTGACATATTGGTCGTCAACTGCTTTCTTGTTGACAGAGTTTCTTCTATTATTTAGTTAACGTTCTTTTCGTTGCCCTTTATTTATTTCAAACAACCTCAAATTCTATGAAAATAATTATGTAAGTAGAAATAGAATGTACTTGCCCACTCCTACGGGGACTGAGGAATGTATGGGAGGACCGCAAGTAGCTCCTTCTTACAAGTAAAGCCTTAAATATTAATATCTTTGCTATTTTGGGTCATTCCACTTATAAATTCTTATAAATATACCACCTCATTAGCCAGTGTTACATTTTGTGTAGTTCACGTACTGTTTTACATTAGTTCATCCATTCTGTGAATTCCTTTCTCTAGGCTGATGCTCCCATGATCAATCGTTTTTTTCGTAAGTTCTATTATTTTCAAATAAAAAGGAATGTTGTTATTTACTATAAATTTCTTTTAGAGTTCTGTCAATGCATGAGAAGAAATTAAAGTTGATCTGTTTGAGTGTGTCCAGAACAGCTTTGTTCATCCTGTATCGGTGTTCGCATGGAGATATTTTACATAGGTTCCTCCATTTGGCCTTAAGTTAGTGAATGGAATTCTCACTGGCAATATTTGATTTAAAGGGAGGATGTGTTTTTCTCCATTTAATAAAACCAGAAATACCTTTCTTCTCCTTCTGTGGTATACCTTGATAACTTTTTTGTTTACATCAGGAAATTCAGTATGTTTACTTCTACAGGTTTAAATAGAGAGATTCCAAGGATGATGACAAATTCATTAGTCCTCTTAGTGGGACTTGTGTGCCTTTGCTGCTGTGCAGAAGGGACAAAAGTAAAAATAAAAGCACAGCACATGAAATACAAGAACCCTAAAGAGAAAATCAATGTTCGCGTAGAGGACCTTCTAGCCCGGATGACACTAAAAGAAAAGCTTGGCCAGATGGCGCAAGTAGACCGTGGAAATATCACAGCCAAGGTCATGAAAGAGTACAATATAGGCAGTGTACTGAGTGGTGGAGAGAGTGTGCCGCGAACGCAGGCTACTGCGCGGGATTGGATAGACATGATTAACAAGTTTCAGAACTGGTCACTTGCAAGCCGGCTTGGAATCCCTATGATTTATGGCATTGATGCAGTTCATGGCCACAATAACGTTTACAAGGCCACAATGTTCCCGCATAATGTTGGACTTGGAGCTACCAGGCAAGTGATTCTTTGATGCATCCAAACCCAAAACCAATAGAAGGAAAATTAAAAAACATTGATGACAAGTATAATCAAAATGGCTTTGAGAATTGAATCCTTACCTATGTAAATCCTAGCTCATTTTCCCATCCTCCCTCATCGCTTGTGCTAGTAATGATGTTTCGAATTGTATATGACAATTTCAGGGATCCAGAACTTGTGAAGAGAATTGGTGCTGCAACTGCTCTTGAAGTTAGAGCTACTGGCATTCAGTATTCATTTGCACCATGTGTTTCAGTATGATTTCCATTCATTGAACAATTAATTTAGAGAGAAGTTGCAATGGTTTTCTAGTAATTGAAGCATGGAATGGTCTTTATCCCATTCCCAGACTACTTGAAAGAAAAAAAAAATCTTGGAGCTTATTTGATGTATACAATGAATAGGTCTGCAGAGATCCGAGATGGGGTAGATGTTATGAGAGTTTTAGCGAGGATCCGAATATCGTTAAACAAATGACTGATTTCGTAATCGGATTGCAAGGTGAAATTCCAGCTGGTTCACCAAAGGGCGTTCCTTACGTCGGTGGAACGTAAGTAAAACTGATATGTGTGTTTAGATGATGAACTTTTTAATGTCACAAATGTTTTACTCATTCTTACCTTTCTTCTCTCCGTAAAGTTTTTCTTTATGAAATATATGTAGGGATAAGGTAGCGGGTTCTGCAAAACACTATGTGGGTGACGGCGGCACTACCAAGGGCATCAATGAGAATGACACTGTCATTGATTGGCAAGGATTGTTGAACATTCACATGCCTGGTTATCCCGAAGCCATAGCCAAGGGTGTAGCCACTGTCATGGTGTCCTACTCCAGCTGGAACGGAGTGAAGATGCACGCTAACTATGACCTCGTCACCAAATATCTCAAGGACACCCTTAAGTTTAAGGTACAGAGCAACGGTAAAGTTCATTAAAATTCGAAGAGAACTATGGTTAACAAATTTATGCATCGGATTTTGATCACCAAAATGATGTGGCAATGTTTCATTTATCTAAACTTGTCAAGAACACTCTTCAGTTCAAATTGTTGTGAGACTACTATAGAATGAGATTCGATAAATTGACACGAATGAAGCACTAACTACCGTGCTGGTGTTCTTAATTTTCAGGGCATTGTCATCTCTGACTGGCTGGGTGTTGACAAAATAAGCAATCCCCCCTTTACAAATTATTCTAACTCAGTCCTTCTTAGTATTCAAGCTGGTCTAGACATGGTCGGTTGCTATCTTATCAATGCAAAGAAAAAACCTAATAAAAAAGAGAGCACTCTTCTGATACTGGAACTGCATTGTAATGTTTTACAGATCATGCTTCCCTACAATTATATAGACTTCGTCAAGTTTCTAACTGAACATGTGAACAACAAACGTATTCCCATGAGTCGTATCGATGATGCAGTTAGGAGAATTCTGTCAGTCAAGTTCATGATGGGTCTGTTTGAAAAACCCATGTCTAGTTATGAATATATTCCCCGGCTTGGATGCCAGGTTTTGATCACTCACACTGGAGCTTCTAAAAAGAATTTTGTGCTTAGAATTAGAAAAATGAAACCAATAACATAATTTTATTGAGGTCCTAAAATGAATGTTGTTCATGATCAAATCCAGGAGCACAGAGATTTGGGAAGGGAAGCTGTAAGGAAGTCACTTGTCCTTTTGAAGAATGGCAAAACACCAACTGCACCATTGCTGCCACTCCCTAAAAAGGCCAACAGGATTTTAGTTGCTGGAACTCATGCCAACAATTTGGGCTATCAATGTGGTGGTTGGAGTCTTACTTGGCAGGGAGTTAGTGGCAACAACCACACTGTTGGTATATATATTTACACATCTATATATATCTGCTCTGTGTCTCTAAATTCTGTTCATGGTTCACTCTCTCATTTGTGTGATACAGAAAGATTGCACGGTGACTTTTTCGGAGTGTGAATAAAGTTTTCAAAAACTTTAAAAAAAAAAACTCATGATCCTGTTTTTGAAACAGGAACCACCATCCTAGGTGCCATAGCAAGTGCAGTGAACGAGACCACAGAAATTGTCTTCAGTTTAAATCCTGACCCAAATTTTGTCAAGGCAAACAAGTTTGATTACGCCGTAGTTGCTGTTGGTGAGCTTCCTTACGCTGAGACAAAAGGGGACAGCGTAAATTTGACAATTGCAGAACCAGGTCCAAGCATTATCACCAACGTATGTGGCGCGGTCAAGTGTGTTGTTATTGTAGTATCCGGCCGTCCAGTTGTGTTTGAGCCCTACCTTTCGTCGATGGATGCTCTTGTGGCTGCATGGTTGCCTGGAACTGAAGGCCAAGGAGTGGCTGATGTTCTGTATGGTGATTATGGATTCACTGGAAAGCTTCCTAGGACTTGGTTCAGGAGAGTAGATCAGCTCCCTATGAATTTTGGTGAAAAAAATTATGATCCCCTCTTTCCCTTTGGTTTTGGACTTACAACGCAGCCGGTTAATAATGGCGCTAAGCCAGGTCGGGCGAATTAGTAGTGTTATTATATCCTCTCTCTTTCTTGTCTTCTCATTTCATGCCAATAAGCTGGTGGTGATTGGCAGAATGGCTCAGCCATACAATTTTGGAAATTCCTTTCGTTTTGTTTTTTTGGTATTACTTTGTTATTGCTTATTTGCATATCTGGAGTTTTTGCACTCAGGTCTTTCAACTCCCATGACTCCAATGTGTCTTGGTTTTTTGTTTTTTTTTTTTTTTTTTTATCAAAAGGAAAGAACTTCGTTCAACAGAAAACGAAAACAAGTAGTAATGAAAAGGATGCAAAAATGTGGCCTCGTTAAAATTTTGCCTTTAAAAAAACCCCAACGGAGGAAAGTCAAGGAAAGAGAGTCAGAAATAATTTAAAAGAAAGAATCAGAATCAGACATTTCCATCAAATTGCTCGTACAAACCTTCTGGAATCAAAATGAGAATCATGATGGTTCCCAATGAATTAAAGCTTACTCAAGTCACTAACGTTTAGGGAATTAGATTGAGAGGGAGATGGGTTAATATGCTTTTATTGCTGGGTGTGGCTATGGCCCAACGGTAACTTCGGTTTGCAGTGGTAGAGGGTTTGGCCATATATTGGCCTTGTGATCAACTTAATGAGTTTTTAGCTCTTAACTCAAGCAGTAGGGTGGCACTAGCTACTAACTAGGGCACCTCACAGAGCTCTCTACTACAAACTAGATACTAGATTTTAATGGAGCTTGCCATCTTCCCGGAAGAATGTCGGGGGCTGGTTGGAGCTAGCAGTACATTTCTTCATGAGCATGGAGGTTTTAGGGTAGTGCTATGGCTTATCCCTTACCCAGTGATCACTATATATCCTCCCTGTCTCATCTGTATGGCCTTTGCTTTGCTTTACTCGGACTCTGAATGCAGGTTTTGCCAAGTTGGCGACAGAAGTATTTCTCATGAAGTTATTAGGGGACGAACTGAGCTTCAATAAGCCACATCTCATTGTGGAGGAACACTCATAAGCTGCAAAGATTACATACACACCCTTCATTTTCCCCCTCTGCTAACTCTAACCCTCTTTTCCCTCCTTTAGGAATCGATTGGAGTAGAATGATGAATCTATTTCTTCACCTCGTTGTCAAATCTTGGAGAACAGCAGGAAATATGAGATTACAATATATGATTCGATTAAATTCCTGAATAATCAGGACTACTACTTACTTTTTTTTATCAGAGATTCAAACTTTTTGTTTCACTTGATCATTTACCAACTAGGTCAAAATTAATCAGAGAACAATTTTTATTAATCGTCATTCACTATATATATATACATACATATATATATGCTTGCACAAACGTGCTCAAATGAATTTGCATGATTTATTTTGTGCAGCAACGTACATCTGTAATTCAACGTTTCATATGAGTTGGTTGTGCTAGAATCAGGGACAAAAATAAATAGTGTCCAAACACATTTTACCAACTAGGGTTGTTGAAACATCTTGTAAAGCTTTCCAAGGAGAATGCAAACAAAATCAGAAACATCATGTAAACCTGAATTTCCTTTAGATTATATAATATGTACCAACAACAGAATCCAATTTCTCAGGTTCAAAGTGGCATCCATGGTTTACAAGTATTATGTGCCCATGGTTCATACTTAAAGAGTAATGCAATCTTATACAACAAACGGCAAATGGATAACGCTAGTGGTTCAGCATCTACAGCAGCAAAACCTACTTTGTACAAGATCTGACTCCACTATCAGTGTGTAAATTTAACAAAATGCAAATTGATCCATCGTTCTTTATCGAGCCTTGCTGGAGGGACCCCAAAAAAAAAAAAAATTCAGATCCTGAAACAGGTCATATAAGAATAAAATGACAGACGGCTGCAAGCCTACTTTACTAAGTGCAAACAATTACAAAAGAACTCAAGGTCTTATTTTCTTGTCTATGTTTTTGTTTTTAAGACTCAGGAATTGTAGCATGTACCCAAAATAACCTAATCAACTTCTTGAAATACCAATGAAATGTACATGCAAAACTTGTCCTAACCTTTACTCTGCATTGTGAGACTGGTCATGCTCGATGAAGTCCAATGCATCTTCCTTCGAGACAACGTTGACACGGCTCACCCTGTTTTTATGTTCAACACCATATATTTTGTCAGAAACTTTCACAAGCTCTGGCCGGAATGTTGTGGTTATAAATTGAGTATTTGCCATGTCTGCCAGGCGCCGGATCATATCTATCAACAGGTAATTAAGGAACTCCTATGACGGTAAAATTTCCAACAGCAAAATATAAAAAAGATAAGAAAAGAAGGCACCCATTACCTGCATCGAAAAAAATTAGCATTCTGAATATGGAAAAAGCCAAATATCGTCATATGCAAATGAACAAACACTCACAAGGCACCGACAGTTAACAGAAACTGTATTTCAAATTAATCCTGTCATCTAGAACTCAATACACCAAATATCCAATCAAATTACATAGAAGTCTTATATTTTCTTTTTCATACAACCCTCACGAATAAATCATAATTATGAAGACACATGCAAGCAAATAGACAAACTTGCTACCCATAAAGCAATAACCATTTATGCAGATTAATCGTTGGAAAGGAGGTTGACAATTACAACTACAAATGGAGACACACATTGGACCAACATGGAGACACTTCTTGGCTGGCATATGAATGCTTCTGTGGCATATATTATACTTGAATGACAGTGAAAAACAATTTAATATTGTGAGAAAGCAACAAAACACAACAAAGAACAAGAAACCGACATAAAGGATACTTCCAACAGCTGTTCGGTATTGAGGATCCAGTGCTGCATCTATTTCATCAAAAAGATAAAAGGGAGCAGGATCACATCGCTGGATGGCAAAGATAAGCGTTAGGGCAACAACAGTTTTCTGACCCCCAGACAACTGCTTCATCGACTGAGTTTCCCCTTGTCCGGTAAAAGAAACCTGCCACAAGGAACCAAAAAGAGCAATTCAAAAAGCATTTACAACCTTCAACTGAAAACATCATAACATTTATTTTGTAAAATTTGACAGTATTGTAAGGCTGGGTTTAACTTGCAGTCTCACAAAAGGAGCACATCATTTTTCTAAGTAAATTATCAATAATTCAGCTACAAGTTTTGCTTGCCACTTTTTTTATTTTATTTAATAACTCAGGGAGATATTTTACCCCACTTATCCCCAAAGGCACATGTAGACCCTCAAATCCCACTTATAAATTATTAAATTACAAATTCTACTTGCCCATTCTTTTCTTTTCTTTTCTTTTTTCTAATTTTTGTTTTTTGGATACCTCAGGGAGATCTTTTACCCCACTTTATACCGAGGGCACATCTAAACCCTCAAATCTGAATAGCTTGGACAAACAATAGTGGAGGCATTAGTTTTTAGCAAAGGAAACTGCAGAAAATACGTGCCTTCACTTTTACACCAATATATTTCTCAACTCTTCCCTCTAAATCCGCTTCACGTGGTCCATCCTCATCCTGATCATCATCACCTTGGTGACCATCCTGTGGATACAATACACATATTCAAGTAAAATCATATGAATCTTATCTACGCATTTAAAATAAATAACTTTCAAGAAGACGATACCTAGATACTCAATCTAGTTATGCCTCTCCTCTTTTGATGAAAATTAATAGAATGGGAAACGTTTATTATGTTCTTGTTAACGGAAACCAAAAATAATTTTCTAAAAGAACACTTAGATGGGTCTGAGTGTCAAACATCTCAGGCAACTCATCTAACAGCTATATAAATAATATATTCCTTCAGCAGATGCTGAACCAATAAACACAAAGCATCAAGCTAAGTCCACACATCTTATGATTAACTATAAAGAATCCAGTCCAACAATAAACCTTTTTCTTCATCATAACAAGGTAACCATGGCCACCTTGCACAAGTTCTGAGAAAACTTCTCGAAAGTGCCTAGCAACACCTTTAAAAGTACGTTCTATTGATTCATCCTTCCTTTGATCCAAAACCTGTATAAGTTCTCCAATTTTCTGCAAAATTCGAAGAAGTCATGTCAAAATAACCAAATCTTAGCGAACCATTTAATGAAAACACCAACTCAATACAACAGATCTCACAGCTTGATACCTCATCACCCGCATCCAGCTCAGCTTGCCTTTTCTGGAGTTCTTCTCGTTGTTCTGTAAAATTTACATATTGATCAAGTGCTTTCTTGTTGACATGACTAAATTGTTGCAGCTGCTCATTGCATCTGTGCAGCATTTTATGCAATTCTTTGATACTCCTTCGCTTATACCTACCATTGTCCAGTAGAAGAGAACAAATAAATACCAACCTACCCGACTGTTACATCTTGACGTAAGAAGGAAAAAAAAAAAAAAAAGAACCTAGCCAACATCATGCATCAATGATGAACTTTCATAATAGAGGTTGAGTTACAGATTAATAGCCAAAAGGATCCAAACATAACAGCTCTGGCTCAAGTAACAGGTGGTGGAAATAGTTTTTTAGGTTCAAATCTTGGCAGAAGTGGTAAAAAAATCTAAAGGGTGCAAATGGTATCAACAAATAACAAAACCACAAAATACCCAAATAGATTTATGAGAATTTGGAGACCTGAACAAATTCCAGATAGTGTGTGCATAAAATATTAATATTAATTATTAGGTAAAATAATTCAAAGTATGGACAGAAGCAATACGTTTCAAAAGCATCTGAAGACAATGGACCCAATTCCCTGATTTTCTTTGAGTATTCTTCTTGTTTAGCAAGAAACATATTTCTTTTACTCAAAAGTTGCTCTAGCTCTTTGGCTTCATCCTGAAGAGTCCTCTCATAGTTGTCTTCCAAATTCTGCGTTCACAAGTGATCGTCTTAGCAGCAGCAACATGCATTTAGAATCTAACAATATAATCACTTTTACCTTTAACTTAGTCTTTTCATCTTTGATTCTCCTGAGTTGCTTTGACTGGCCATCTATGCTTTCAGAAACTCCTGATGAACAAAACTGTATTAAAAAAACAGGAGCAAAACTTAAAATTTCAAAACTGGAAATTCAAAACAGCAGATCAACGCCCTCACTTCTGAGCTGCTCTGTTGAATCTTCAACCAACAATCTAGCATCATTCAGTTCCTGACTCTTAATTTCAGCTTCACCATGCAAATTGTCAGTCTCCATGGTAGAGATTATGGCCTCTAGTTCTTGCTTACGCCTCTTAAGGTTTGTGGTTAAATTAGTCTCAAGCTCTGCCTTTCTTGACTCAGTCTATGAGATGCAAATGAAGAGAGTAGAATAAAATATTCAGATCAGAACACGGATACAGTGGAATACTCTAAAAATCAATTAACTATATTTCACTAACCTCAATACGATCTGTCTTGCATGAAATAAGCTTCTCTTTAAGATCTGCTATTTCAGGGTTTAATCTTGAGAGAAGATCCTTCTCCACTGGAGTTAAATGATCAATGAGATCTGTGCCCATTTCAGCCCTCTTCATGGCCATACTGGCTCTAAGCTGATCAATTTGACTCCGCACATCAGCAAGTGATTTTTCCTACAATCAAGAGAGAAGAATATAAGCTCCCCTAGGCACCGCAGGTGATGTCATCTCAAATATCAAAATTACCTTATTCCCAAGAGCTTTAGAAATCAAAATTTTCTGCTTATCAGCATTGGCAATGTCCTGCTTAAGCTGTTCTAGTTCTGATTTGTCGTGGGCTCGCTTAGCATCAATTTTCTGCTGTTCAGTTACGAGATCTGTAATTTTCTGGTCTATCTGTGAGGTAAATTTAGTAAAAACAAGGACTTCTTTTTGTAGGAAACATAAGATTAGATTACTAAGAAAGAAATGAGAAGTAAATTAGAAGGCTAGAATGGAAAAATTTACTGCTTTGCATACATATTAAATAATTTTTCAAAAGGATATCTTGAAGCATAAATCTAATTTTCTCCAGTTCTTCTTCCTTCATGTTGATAGATTTTGTGTTCTGTATGATTGTACACATAAACTTCAATTTTGAACGTCTATGGTCATAAAACCCTCCTGTCATACCACCCTTCTTGCTGACTTGATCACCTGTTAGAGAATAAGTGGTGATTTGTCAAGATTTATAACTAATAATTACAATATTGTGCAACAGATAATGCAGAGAGAATCTGTCGCTCTATCTTAAACCTTCCAAAGTAATGCAGTCTAGACCATCGGTACGAGCAACCTTTGTAGCCACATCCAGATCTCGACAAACAACTGTTCTTGCAAATACCTAAGAGAGATAAGAACATATTATGATGAAAGGTCATTCTTAACATTGTTAGAAGTATTACCACTAATTGTAACATTGAAACAGATATAGTAAGCCATCACGCCTAGCATAATCTTAAGGTGAACCCACTTCAGAAGGTATTGAAATCCAACTTTAAACCTTTCATCTATGTAAAGCATGATACTGATTCACCAAAAGTGAGACCACATTCCAAAAATCTAGGTTCAATGTAGAAAGCATAAAAACAAGAGCAATTACCACTAATTGTTTTGCAGTTAAATATCTAGGTTTCACATTGAATATCTGACTTTCCTGGTACATGAACCCAAACAAGTCAATAAATATAAGTCATTTCATATGTCTAAATCCCAAGTTTATTTTCTCCACCCAAATGCACCAGTACTGTTATGCGGTTAAATAATTACACGCTTTTAGTCGTCTCTTTTAATGGTTCAGTGTCAGAAATATAGGTAGCAGAGGTAGTTACTTAAGAGTTCATAGATACACTACATTTTAAAATGTATAATAGGTTCCTTTTGGCCCCCTTTTGTTGAGTAGCACAGCTGTTTCACTTGATTAAAAATATACTAAACAATAGAGGAACAACACAATAAACAACAAAGATCCACCCTTGAAGCAGAATGCAAAATTTGTGGTTCTACAACCAAGGATTTAACCACATAACTTCTAACAAACACACATCTCAACTACCAAAATGATATCACCAACCAGACATGGACCCAACACTAACCAATGATTTTACAAGATAATTCAGGTCGAAGCTAACCTGGGCAAATGCTGGGTTATAGTTTGGAGCAAACTTTAACTTCTTTAACAGAGGAACCACATCTGAATTCTGTGGATAAATTACCCGTGGAGCCTTCACCCTATTTAGGGGGATAAACGTAACTCGTCCACCCTTCAATGAATTAAGGTGCCTAATTATCTGTGTTGATATTTCATCATTTTCAACCACAACGTGAAACAAGCTGTTCAGAAAGAACAGAAATCAATAAGAGAACAACTGGAAGGCAACGAGGAAGGCAATAGCTAACAGATCATAACACCATTCAGTAATATGGCAACAGCTAAGAGAATGGGGATAGAACGCTTATGAAACTTTGAGCACCTGTTCCCAGCAGTTACTTCAACAGCAGTAAAAAACTTTTCATCGCAATCAAGCAACTCAATAATTGGGCCAAATACCCCAGGAATTTTATACTCTCTGCAAATCTTACGAACAGAATTTAGCCCTCTCCTGACATCCTGAAAGTATTACACACGATGGCAGAAGGGAAAAGTGAAATGTTAGATATAGTACTTCATCCAACTATATATACAGTGAAAAGAGATAAGAAGAAGCTCTCATAATTTCAAGATGCACCAATAAAAAGATATAATCATGATGTAATACACAATCACAACACAATGAACAAAACAAGTTGAATCATAAAGCAGATCAACATTCGTTTGGCACTGTTTAACATAGAAAAACAACTCAAGATTCTTTTGTGCACTTTCACACAAAATAAACTTTAAGCCTGAAGATAACTAAATCTCATGGATCCATGAGGTTCAGAAACAGTTCTGCATCATATCCCAATTTTAACTATAATGAAGGGTCAGCTAGGAATATTGATGCTCTAATAATTAGACTATGTATTATGTTCGCAACTTCATCCAGGAACCAAAATAGTTATTCGTAAATCAGAGTAAATATTTACTTTTCCAATTAATCCCTTGGTTGACCCCGATATGATTTTTTCTACTTGTTAATATTATTCATTATTTTATGCATTCTTGTCTATCAGCACCACTTCAATAGTCTCGAGCTGTAATTAAGATAATGAGGAGGAGGTAAACGGGGAAGAATGACATTCTTCACATCATTATAGACTTCACTCTAAACACACATTGTCATTTTCTTTTCATTAATAGAATTTTGTTTACTCTCAGAAGAAATCATGTCTAGCACAGTGGATGATGTGGGAATTTCTCAATGTAAAGGCATGTTGCCTTGCCCCTTAGCTTAGGAACTATACTGCCTCTTTGACTCATTTTATTCAACACCTTTGCCCCCATCCCTTAAGGAAAACTCAAAAAGATATGGAGAAAAAAATTGCTAAGTGGGATTTTGAATGAGACTTCTGTTGTCTTGTGATCCCCCAGAAGATGATATGAAAATATCCTAGTTAGAAGATAATTTTTTTAAGGGTTTATGTTTAAACATCTATTGGCGCTTTGAATTTTTTAATTCTTTTAACTTTCATACACATGCTATGCTTAATTACAGTATACGTTGAAAATCTTATGCTATGCTTAGCTCACTTCTCCCATTTCTTCAAAACCACATTACATTTAAATCAACATCTGCACTTCGCCCTTTCTTCCTTACAACTTTATAAGTAGTTATTTGTGCTCTCTCGTTACAACTTAGAACTCAGAAGGGAGCCACAATAAAAATTTGCCAAAAGCCATCAACATCATACTGTTCGTCAGCAAACAGCACACATAAACAAATATAGAAAAGTTATGCTCTGGACATACCATCCATGATATGTGTATCAAAAGACACATTTTCAGAATTACTGTTACTTGGGCTCATATATCAACAAGACAACCATGTTTAGCACACCGGAAGTTACAAAAGGTCAAGATTACTCACACCAGGAGTCGCATGATCCAGGCTCTTTTCAGCCTTCTCAACTTCGGTTCTCAGCTTCTCAATTTCAGCAGAAAGTTCAGTTTCATTCCTCCACAGGGACCTAAGACGAGAAGCAAAGAAAAACAATCATATTGGAATGACTATGACAAATTCATCTCAAATATTAAATACAAAAGACTCATACTTGCGCTCATCCTGCAACTTGTCCCTCTGTGACTTATGATGATTGAACCCTGCATGTGACTGAGAGATGAGAGATTCAAAAGTAGCAATCTCTCTTCTTCGAGACTCAATGTAGGCATCCCGCTCGCTCAACTCAGTATTAAGCCGTTTAATTTCATCCTGAAGTTTTTGCTCCTGGAACATATAAGAGTGAGAAATAAATTAAGTAGAAATTAGGTAAAAATAATACAGTATGCAATTTAGAATAGTTTATAAATGCTGCAAATAAAGCAAAGCAACTAGAAACTTAAGCACAAGGACATCAGATGTGGAAGGAGGAATGTCAAGTCACATTCCAAATCAGCAAAGTGAACCAGAAGCCACGAGGCTAAACACCCAAACAAAGCAGTCTAAACAAAGCAGAACAACAAATGATACAAGAAAACTCCCAGGCAACCATCAAACCACACAAACAACATCACAGATAAGAAACACAAAAACAAATCGGAAAAGATTAACTAAAAGTCTAAAACACAACTGCCAAAGTTCGCTGGCCTATGAAACATTTTGGCTTCCGCTAGGTGGTAATCCACATGCAGTTAATTTCCAGGATCTGGTTGTGGTGAAAATTGAGAAGAGGTTGAAACGTTAGACAACAGTGTTTCGGTCTAGAGAAGGTTGGTTTTGATTTAACCAGTCTTAAGCAATGTGCCAATTACCTTTCTCTTTTCGGATTCCCAGCAAAGGTGCTAAGAAATTGGATAATAAGGGCTTTTCGTAGGAAGGTTTTGGTGAACAGAGCAAGGAGCATTTGGTTAAATGGGATATGGGCTCATATTCTCAAGAGAATAGTGGTTCTGGGGTAGGCAACCTGGTGGTTTCAAATGCGTCTTATTCCAAAAAAAAGTTTTGAGAAATGACGGTCAATTCAAAGTGAAACATTCGAATCCAAGAAAAGAGGATATTAATTAAATCCTTATATATAAGAATCTAAAAAAAATATGAACAATTTAAAAAAGAAATCCTCAGCTGGAAGGTGTTTTTAATTCAGAATCATCTGAGAGGAATTTTTACAATAGCCAGGAATAGAATGCATACAGTTCTATTTCTAGTAGTTGGAATTAAACAAGACATACTAAAGTGCCAGATGGAGTACTCGAACTACACCCCTGACATGACATTTAAGGTGCATTATATACTTAAAAAAGAAGCCAGCATACCTGTGCCAAATTTGAAGAAAGAACTCGCTCGAGATCATCAATTTCCTTTTGGAGCCATTTGTCACGAGCAGCTTTACTTGAAAACTGGGTGGCACGACCTTGTTTTTGATAAAGTATGCTAAGCTGCTTCTCACGTTCCATTATTCTATATGCCAAAAGAACCAATTGTGAGATAATATTCTAGCACCTCCGCCAAAGACTCCTCATATGGTCCGAACATATTCCAGTATTTGGACAGACTTGCTTTACAATTTATCTAAAAACTCATGGCATCTAGGTCTTTGCCTTGATTAATCGCAGTGTCGGTCCAATCGGATATGTAATACACTCTACTTTTGATTTGATCGAAAGAGTTTTACCAATTCCAACATTAATTTGAAATTTAATATATCGAAAATATAAATTTTCCACAAGACTAACTACTCCGGAGTAGAAAGACTAGATGAACAAATGAACTTCTTTGTACAACCTACACATGAATATTTTTTGAGAACTATTGAAGTGGGATGAAACAGAACCATAACACACTACTATGTTGATTTTCCTAGTATCTAATATACCATATACATACCCTTTTGTGATCTCCTTTTCCTTCATGACTTGATCCTCATACAGAGGATTCATTTTCTCAAGCTCATCCATTGAATCCTGAATTTCTTTCTGCAGAGTCTGCAACTGTCTCACAGCATCTCCCTGCAAACATGTAAATGCAGCATTCATGTCTGTCATATCACTGGAAACACACCCAAAAAAAAAAAAAAGGCACAAAAAAACAAAAAAGAAAACACCCCTCTGCAGAGGACATAATTTGAATATTACTTTGGCTCCGAAGTTTCCAGATATCTTCTCCTGCAAATCTTTCACATCAAGCTCAAGCTCTGTATGCTTCTTTATTGCTTCTGTTCTTTGTTTTTCTATTGCTTCTTTCTCTTTAGATAAAGCTTGAAGCTCTTTAGTCAGATCCTTCATAATCTTGTCCAAGTCCTTGGACTTTTCATGGGCATCCAGCACACTATTATACATCTTCGTTGACGTTTCAGAAACCTTGTTTCGAGCATCTTCTACCTGAATCAAGGCAAAATGTATATAGGTTTAGGCATAAAGGTCAGCGTTGTGCATGCGTCTTAGCACACAGGGAGAAATTTTGGACCCGAGATATATATGTACAGTTTATATTGAGGCACTTTCATTCAAATTACTTTATTACCATAAAACTGGAGCTTTTTTCCCTTTTTTATTTATTATTCAAACTTCCTAAGCAGAATAACTATCAAAACGCCATTGCCCAACTCTAAAAGATGTAGAGTGAGAATTGTCATTGAGAAGCACAAACACCGCAGAGATAACCACTTGTGATTCAGACAAGCACTGAACATCAAACATATCCGCAGTTGCAAAATGCATAAATTTGTTTAGAAGAATAAAACTGTACAAAGGGTGCGAGTGAATGTAATAGTTGTGGACAATCAGTAAATAACTACTTGTATGTTTACCATAACTTGAAGAGTACCATCTTTATTTTTTTCACTAGAAACGTAGAATATATTAAAAACCCCAGCGGGGCAAAGAAGAGGATGGTAAACACACTAACGTTTGATCATATATATTTTCATCCACATTACAACTTATAAATATACAGTCATTCCACTATGTAAACTATAGTCCTTCCAATCTTTCTTGTAAACAGGTCTCATAACGTGCATTTATCTCCCCATACAACAATAACAAGAAACAAGCACAAAAAAGAGTGAGGGCCTTGATCACCTTTTTCTTCTATTCTACTATCGATGCATGAAATCGCATTCAATTCCATATGCTACCCAATTATGATCCACAAACAGAGTTTACAATAATAAACAAAAGAAAAAAACACTTATCAAATGCAATTTAAACAAAAGTGATGCAAATCTTTTATATGGCCTGGTGTCTAACACTGACTAACCTCTGCCAGTTTTTGGCGAGCATCCTGAAGTTCCTTGTCATAAATAGTGTATTCCAAAGATTTTCGCTGCTTGTCAAGTTGCTGATACTTTCTCAGTTCCTCTTTCTCTTCATCCAATTCCTTTAATCTCTCGTCCAAGTACTGAACAACTTGAATTATCTGCCTTCTTTTGTTTCCTGATTACCAAAGTAAAAAAGTTGTAAGAAAACAAGTATAATAAACATAAACAACCAATCCTTTAAGGACTTGCCAGTTTCCTGCATAATTTTCAAACTTTCTCGACGTCTCTCCTCATACACCCGAGTGCCACCAATTTCCTTCAGTAAATCCAGCCGTTCAGAGTCTTTCATCAGTGTCAATGATGCTATCTATGAAACCGTCCACAAAATGTCAAAACAAAAAAACAACAAAAAAGTCAATCCTCAAGCATACTATTACTAAAACAATAGCAATGAAGTTTTTTTTTCCCGGGTAATAACAATGATGTCCAAACAACTAGAAAAATTGTACCTTTCCTTGCTGCACAACATAATAAGGATTGGAGCGAGAGAACCCAGCACTTTCCAGCAAATTCATGACCTCGGTTTTCCTGAAATGAGGGTTATATTCCATAACCATAGAAAAGGGTTAATTAATCAAAATACGTAATAGACAGCATTCAGTATTTTCGCATAAATATATACACTCACGTGATGTGTTTTCCATCCAAGAAATACTCATCCTTCTTCAAACCAATGGTTCTTCGCAAACGCACTTCCTCCTTATCAACCTACCAAGAAGTGTTGCAAAAGTGAAAATAAGTATAACCCATATAAGAAATTAATCCAAATGCCTCAATTGGTGTTAAATACGTGGAGAAGTAAGCTGGAACCGTGCAAAAAAATGATAGTCAATACAAGCAAGCATGCAAGATCTGTGTGTGTGTGTGTGTGTGAGTGTGTGTGTGTATGTGTGTGTGGCCTCAATTGGTGTTAAATACGTGGAGAAGTAAGCTGTAACTGTGCAAAAAAATGATAGTCAATACAAGCAAGCATGCAAGAGCTCTGTGTGTGTGTGTGTGTGTGTGTGTGTGTACTGGGACACACATAAAACAGCAACAGAAACAGAGGTCATTTGAAAACCGTAAAAGTTGGACCTAAAACCAATTGGAAACTATGGAGAGGCTCATCAATTTAAAGATCGAGATGCAAAGCTTAGAATGCCCGAGGTGGGAATTTAATATTCTTAACACTCCCCTCGAGTGTGGACAAATAAGCCAAACAAGTGGTTTAATTACATGGCCACCTTTGTTTGGGAAACAAAACTTTCATTAAATATAACAAAGACACAAAAATAGTGAACAAGGACTCCACTGCTAAAACAAAAATAAAATACGGAACCAACACATCAAAACTACACTAAGAGAGAAACAGTAACACAGTCATAAGAAGAAACAGGAAAAAAAACAAACAAACAAAACAAACAAAAAAATTAGGCGTGCACTATTCAAAGCCATACTTTTACATCGACCACCTAAATCGAACCTCACATTGGTTCTCCATAAGGTCCCCTGCTTAAATCCCTTTCTCCCCCAGGTACAATGATCTTATAATAGGACCCACTAAGAAAATAAAATAAAATCATTTCCTCCCAAAATTTAAAAAAAATGGCCAAATAGTCCAGATAGTCACAAAGGTGGCAGAACACACATGGTCCGTGTATTAAATGCTGTCACAAACAAACTTCATCCTCACTTTTTGTTTTCCTTTTCCACAGAAAAAAAAAATTATTACTTAAATAGGAACTTCCTAAAAAACGGAAGCCCTCCAATTAGAAAAAGTTGCAAAAGACAGTTTCCCAAAATTCTGTAGAGACCAAAGCACCCAATAAAATAACTGAAATAGAAAATAATATTAAAAAATAAATGTTGTCACAGTTTTAAGATGTTTGCGTTTTGGTCGTTTGGTTGGAAGGACAATGGAGGACTTTTCACGGCTTTAAGGCTGAGGACCTACAAATGTCTGGGATCGATTTCGTTTTGCCCATGCAGCATGACACGTTTTGCCAAGAAATACCACTACTTGTTTTGGCATTACTTCACTTTCAACATGAGTCATATATTGCTAATCCAAAGATTGCTATGTATTTTAACTGCCAATACCAAAAGTTAAACCAAAAATTAACAGCCCTAATTTGACATACAGCTAAAAAGAAAAATCAAGCAGTTAAACAAATAATAATTCTATATATCCTTTTCCAAAAAACCTTGCTGACATAGGCATGTTATGACTTGCCTAGGGCACGGGGTTGTTCACACAAGTCACGAACATGCCAAAAGAAAATATAGAAAGAAAACCGGTCATTGAATCCGCCTAGACCTGGGACTACATTCTTCTTTCTTGCCTTTTCACCTCAACTAACTGGTGCAATCTTTCCCCAATTCACCGATAGAAAAAAAAGTAATAAGCATGACTAGATTAGACTAATGAAAGCAAACCAAGGTTTTCGTTCCTTACACAAGTATGCTAAACTATTATAGATAAGATTTAATATCTTGGAAAAATCTTTCTCAAAGATAGAGACATAGTATCCCTTACATCCCTAAACCTTGATAAAATCAAGGCTTTATCCACATAATAGCATCAACCAAGACTGAATCCACCTAGCAGAGACCGAAGAGTAAACCCTAGTCACTTTGTCGCTCCAAAATCTTTTGGAAAACATGAAAACATGATTTATATTTAAAGAAAAACCATTTGCTGCAAGTGCAAGCACATTATGGTCCTCCTATCATGAGCATCTACACAACCCATGCAACAAGGGGAAGAAAAACATGATTTGGCATCACAGAAGCACATCTACCCCACACAAAAAAATATGTCATAAGACTCAACTAACTCTGAAAGTGATGTATGTTTGGTTGAATGACCATAAGCCACACTAGAGGGTAGCATCTCTCTGTAAAGTTCCTATTTCCACAAGGCAAAAGACAAACGCATACATGTAGAGGGCAAGAAGTAGAGGGATGCAGGGAAGGAAGAGGGAGAAGGAGGGGTGGGGGGTGAGAGGAAACTGCAATTCTTCTCAGGAAATAAACATCAAGCTCATTAAATGTTGCGAGGAAAAAAAGGGCAAAAGGGGGAACCCCTACCACAAGCGAAAAACAAAAGTATTTGGTATGAAACATAATTTTATGACTAGGGAAAAATAAGTTAACAGAAACAGACTTTAAAGATGCAATCAAAAAATATTACCGGGATTCGATTGTCAGCATTATCAAAGACAATCTCCACAAACGCAGATAATACTTGGTGACCTGCCCCTTCCTGTTCAATCATGGCATATATTGCAACAAAAATTGTTCATTAAGCAAATGATTGAACACAATAGCTTCCCAAAAAAAAAGCATTTAGAGAGACATACATGGAGTAGAGCATGTCTATCCTCGCTCCGAAGGTTTTGGAAAAGGTCACTTAGTACAAACCGAATTGCTACAAAAAGAAAATGTTTCGAATCCAACAAAATGTCAAAGAACAAATGTTAACAGCTCCAGACAAAACTATCAACCAAAGGATAAAACAACTGCAACAATCATTCAGTACTTGCTACTTACCATGGAAGAAATTCGTCTTTCCCGACCCATTGGCACCAACTGCAGTAAACATCGTTGAAATATATATGGAATTTTATTAGCGAACATAATAGAGCACACCGTTACAAAAGAAGCAAAGTCAGATACAGAAATATCATTGACTTTATTTCAGAGAAGAAAATCTACTTATAGACATACTTTTAGAAGAAGAAATGGAAAGGTAAAAAATGAATGAACTATACAAATTAAAATTTGCAGTATGATCTCTCTATACAAATAAGATTTGCCCACACACCACACAAGACTCCCAGTAAGGAGAATTGAACCTCTGGTCTGATATTGCTTTATTTCATAAGTTAAAAAAAAAACCCATAATACATGACAAAATAAGGTTACTGTTTGAAATAAAACCAAATAAATAATGTGTAAAAGAAGACTTCAAACAGAGAATGGGAATGGTTGAATGAAGGAGAGGGGTAGCTTCTATTATGCAATTGAGCCATTCAAACCAAAAAAAGTGATGTAGAAGTAACAAGATGTCAAACTAGATATTCCAACTTACACCCATTGTTTAACATCACAAAATTTAAGAACCTAGATAAGACACTTAAGTACATCTTCATATAATGTCCATCACTATACTAACCAAACAAATGGAAATATGGCAAATCATTGACTTGTAATTCGATACTTTAAACCGTTTTAATTGCATTGTTCTATCCATCTTACAAAGAGTATTCCAATCATCTATATAAAAAGAGAATATGATAAGCTTTTTTAACATACAAATTTCGCAAACAAAGAGAACACTACCAGCAGAAATTCAAAACAAAAACCATCAGAAGCAATTGCATGGAAAGAAATCAGTACCAACACAATTAACTTTAGGGCTGAAGGCCTCAGTAGCAACTTGTTCTCTGTAGCTCTTAAATCCTTCAATTATAACCTAATTCCAGAGCCCCAAATATCAATAAAATATTAGATAAAGCTCTAAAAGCAAGGTAAAAGCACTCCACCTATGACCAAAACTCACCTGCTTTATATACATGTTGAAATGACCAGCTCACCAACCTCTGTGAGAAAATGTAAAAGAAAAGCTATCAGAGACTGCCATATACTAATAAGGGCATTTGGTTGCCAGGATTGGACAACTCCAGGATTCCCCTCTGGCCACAGACCAGAATATTAATGAACCTAAAGCAATCATTACTGGAAACTAGAATCAATAGGGGATGTTATTGCATTCAAAAGACAGACGAACCCACGCACACACGCACAAACACGCATACACTTAAAACTGCTATCCAAATTAGAAAGCCTAAGTTAGAGGCTTCATAATTAGCATTGTGGAAGTACTTGTACCGCAATCTAGAAGTAATTGCTTCAAAATTGGGAATTATCAATTCAAACCCAAAAGGGCCGAACAATGCTCAGTGGAAGTAGTTTGCCACTATCCCAAATAATTTTGCTCAAAAAGTTCAGATCCACGAGAAGACAGAAATGAGCTAGCTCGTATGCTCAAAACAACAAGAGCATTTCAATAGGGCTAAAGCACAAACATCTTGGGTCGGACCTCTATGCATATCAAATTTTGTCTTCGAGTGGAAATAGGGAGGGAGAAGAGACAAATGAGTTCTCTTTGAACTCGAACCCTAGCTATCCCCTAACTGTATATGCACCCTATGAAATTAAATTAGCTTCAATAACGAAAAACAAAAAGATAATCAAAGCTCAGAGTTAGTTCTAGGGTTTCAAACTATATTGCTTCTGAATTCAAGGCAAACATTGGAGAAGAAAGAGCGACTGGACTTACCAGTCAGAGCTGCCAATTCAATTCATGAGCTTCACAGAGAGTTGCAGAGTAGAGTGAAGTGAAGAAGCAGAGGATGACCGCAAGTCCTTTGCCCTAGGCGGGGTGCACAGGTTAAACAGCGTGCGCTCACCGGTGACTTGTAGCACAGATCGACGGCAAGTGAAAGGCGGCAAAAATGAAATGGAAATTTTTTTGGAGTAATTTTCGTTGCGAAGTAGGAAAATCGAAAATGACATGTTAGTTGTAGGCTATGGCGCTTTTTGTTTATTTCTTTTTCCTTTTTTTAAGGGAAATTCTATATGAACCATTATTTGTTTTTTGCATCTCATAATCTCTTTACACCCCACTGTATTTTAATAAAATTTCAAATTACTCACTATATCCCATTTTTCTTCCTAAATTGCCCTCATGAACCCCATTCCCTAACTTACTGTGTAAACCCCATCCCATATCATATACCACCCATCGAAAACCCCCTTCTTTTTCAAACACACTCCATCTGATATCAAACCCAACCCCATCCCATATCAAGCCCCATCCCATTGAAAATTCCCTCCTCTTGCAGACACACCCCATCAAACTTACAACAAGCTCCACTACACACCATATCCCCTTTGAAACAGAGTCATCGCACAACCCATCTCTGCAATCCCCATCGCACAACTCATTTCTGCAAACAGAGCCATCACACCCCACAGCCAACACCAAATGCCTCACCCCGTCGCAAACCACCATCGCCTCAGCCATCGCAAACATCCATCACCAATCTGTCAAGTTTTCACAAATTCTTCTAAGAACCAAGGTTTGATTTCAATTTTGATTTCTATATTTACGTTTCTAAGTGTTGATTAAGCCTAGGTTTGATTTCACTTTTGAAAAGCCAAAGTCTGATTTTAATTATTGATTTCAACTTTGTGGGTGTATGGTTCGAACCTGGTTTTAAAAAACTGGATTTTCGTTTCTGTGGATTACTACCGAAATGGTTACATTGCTTCAGTGGTAGTCCACCGAATTTCAACTTGAAATTAATTTTACTTTCGGTAGGTTACCACCGAAATCGTTACCTTGTTTTAGTGGTAGTCCACCGAATTTGTTTCCATTTTTTAGGAGATGCCCACCAAATGTATTTCGGTTTTTTAATGGTACTCCATCGAATATGTTTTCTTTTTTCAGTGATAGTCCACAGAATTTGTTTCTATTTTTTAGTGATCATCTACCGAAGAGAGGTACTACTAAGGCTTCATCATCTCAACCTAATAGACAGCGTCTCACAGCCTCAAAGAGGAGACAGAAAGCGACTCCCTAAGATCACTTTGAGGATACTACAGAGATTGAAGATGTAGCTCTTACTCATGATAGTAATGTTGACGCAAAGGTCGTCGATCTAAGATGCATACAAGTGTCTGTCTATGCGGCCGCAAACCTATCCTTAAATGGATTTAACCAATTGTCTAGTATGTATTCAAGAGCTTTTTGAAATTCATTGAACTTAGACTCAATCTATGGCAAACAACGCCAACATTCCTCCTTCATTTCTAAACCAACCAAAGTATTCCAATCCTCATTAAATTGCTTCCATTGTTTGAGGGTCTCAAATAAGTTCTTGCAGTTTGCCAACACTCCTTTGTTAATATGTCATCTACATAATAAATGTCGTGCTTTTGGAAATATAGATGTAATAGAATTCATGAGTGCCAACTCTCGATCGATGACAATAACATCAGGAAGACAATTATCATCCAACAAACTCCTCAATGCAATCAAAGTCCATATGTAATTGTCTTCCTTCTCGGCATTCATATGCACATACGCAACAGAGAATGTCATATTAGTAAATGTCACCCCCACAATTTGCAATAGTGGGAAACGATACGTATTAGTCTTATAAGTGCAATCCATCATAAGTACATGTGGAAATGCACGCAAAATCTCAATATTAATAAGGTGTGTCCAAAACAGGTTAGTTACAATATCACCAAATGTCCTATGCCACTCAATATAATTGTGTTCAGATAACTTAGTAAGCAATTGTTGCATTTAGGTTGTCTCAACAAATTCTTTAGTTCTATTTCGGATCCTAGCATTGTATATTGTCTTCATAGTTGAAACATTCATTGCATCTCTATCTTTAGGGTGACCAAAATATCTCTAAGGTTTCACCAAACTCTTAGACATGTCCACCAACAAGACATTCTCCTCTTTAGAAAGTCGCCCCACAAATGAATGACCTTAAAGATACTCTAAAATAGGATGGTTGTGTATTCCACAGACCACCTCCAACTTCCAATCATCCCCATCACCAATATTGACACCTTTTAACAAGAATGGGCATCCACATTTCTTGGTACCAGTGTCCGTAGCACATTTTTTCATATCACTATTTGCATCCGACTTTATATTAATTGTCTCACTAGACTTGCAAGACTTATAGTTACCGCTCCTCTCACAAGCAAGTATTACTCGAGGTCTCCTCTTGCCCTCACCTCCATAATCAGACCTTTTAATTACAATGACAATATTAATCAGTTTTCCTTGTACACGAGCCCATATAAGTAATGCATCTCTACCATTGAATATTTACACTTAAAACTTATATTATTTAAAGATAAAATTTGAATCATTAATGCCACGTTAATGATATTATAAAAGATTTTAGACACACAAAAAACTCAAAATAATTACCAAATAAGTTGTGAATTGATCACTATAGTCCATTACACATTATGTTCCCACATTGTTGCCTTTAGTAGGGGCGTCACCTTGTTTTTGTTCCTTCAATGGGAGTAAGATCAAAATAGCTTACATTAAATTTGTGGTCAACAATAAGTTACTGAAAAAATAAATAAATTTTAGTTCGTTGCCACTAAAACGTAGATAAAATTTCGGTAATAAACCATTGAACAATGTTCCATGTTACGGTGGATCTCCACCGCATATTAAGCTCATGACCGGTCAAACACAACCGAAATAGGTGCAACTTTTCGGTGGCATCCTACCGAATTTACCTATTGTGTTCGGTACTAATGTGCTGAGCGCAACCAGCTACCATAATAAAATACTAAACTTGCAAAACACCAAAAAAACTCATACCTCATTTGAAGCCTCTCTAACTTCAATCTCATCCCTCATGAATAAATACAAGATATTTTTTCATCAATATAAACGTATAAATCTCGTTAGAGTTGTAGGAATATGATGGTTTGATAAAAAAAAGTCAAACTAGGGTTGTAGGAACATATATGGGTGTAGTGAGCAATTTTAATTTTAGTTTTAAATTTTTTTGTCGTTAACGGTAATTATATGCAAGGATAAAATAGGTTATTCATGTTTAAAATTAGTATATGGTGCAAAGAGCAAATAATGGGGTGCCAATAAAATCTCCCTAATCAAAATTGAAAATGGGAAAAAATTACCAACCTGAAAAAAAAAAAAAAAAAAGGCTATTTTCGTTTGTGCATGCAGGTGCATGCTTGTGGCTGAGGTGTTGTCAAGTTGGGTGTTGTCGAAGAAAAAAATATTATAATGATTAAGACATTATTCTTTATTTTATTATTAAGTTATGATTTCAAGACTATTGGTTTGTAATATTTTATTGTTGTTTTTATTATTAAGTTATGATTTCAAGACAAATTGGTTTGTATTATTAATTATGTTATGTGAAAACTTATTATATTTATGTTGTGATTGCTGGAAACTTAGTATTGAGTTTTATTATTAAGTTATGATTTCGAGACTATTGGTTTGTACTATTTTATTGTTGTTTTTATTATTAAGTTATAATTTCGAGACAAATTGGTTTGTATTATTAATTATGTTTTGTGAAAACTTATTATATTGAGGAATGCTAGCAACCTTGTCTCTAACCTTCTTCTTTGGACCTTCTCTCTTTTTTGCTTGACATGTGTTATTATCCTTACACTTAAAACAATGTCATTAATATATTATACAAGTTAACTTTTATTTTCCAAGTTTACCCTTATTAAAGTATTCAATTTATCCAAAAAAAATTCACAACTTTTTTCCCATCTTATTAATTTTTTTTTTAAACGTTAATTATTTTTTAAAGAAAATGTCTGGTTTTTTCAAAAAGAGGAAATATCTCTTTTTTTAAAAACACAAAGGACTTTTTTTTTCTATCTAAACCCTTTGTTTTTTTTAAAAGGACATTTCCTCTTAAAAGTAGATATTTTCTTTTTTAAAAAAAATAATTGATGATTGATGTTAGAAAAAAATTAATAAAATGGTAAGAAAGTTGTGAATTTTTTTTGGATAAATTGAATACATTTAATGAGGGTAAACTTGGAAAGCAAAAGTCAGCTTTTATAATACATTAATGACATTGTTTTAAGTGTAAGGAGAATGACACATGTCAAGCAAAAAGAGGAGAAGGTCCAAAGGAGAATGTTAGAGAGAAGGTTGCTAGCATTCCTCTATTATATTTATGGTGTGATTGCTGAAGACTTAGTATTGATTGCTGGAGACTTATTTACTTATCCGGGGGAATCCAGCCCTTGAAACTAGTTTAGTTGAGTTATAAAAGATGATACTAGTGCATTGTACTATCCATAGGGGACTCAAGTAAGAAATGTGACCCAAAATGCTTCTTGTTTTTTTACAAAGGAGTTCCAATGGTCGACGAAGTTGAGGAAATAGGCTGGATAACGTAAAGCTTATCTCCTTCATGAGGTAAGGGATTGCTGCTTCCACATTTGTCTCCACTTGGTCAAATGCGTCCTGCCTTGAACGAAGATGAACAGAGACTCCTTGGGACGTCAACCAACAACTCGCTTCACTCGCCTGTCAGACCTATTTGTCTACTTTTCTTTCCATCTTATGAACTATCGCTCGACTCCCGTAGGGGGGTCTCACTTCCCAGTTCTAAGTCTCCAGCAATCACAACATAAATGTAATAAGTTTTCACATAATATAATTAATAACACAAACCAATTTGTCTCGAAATCATAACTTAAATTGGGCACTGTTTTTCTAGAACTTGTCACATTAATTGATAGAGGCAGTCTAACACGAAAGGGGAAAATTAAACAAATATGATAAGTGAGTTACCAGACTATCTCTTTTTGTTATAGAACCTTTTTTTGTCTCCCTCCAATAACTGTTGGACAGTGAAATCTCTCAATCTATTTAAACTCGCATTCACTCCCGATTTCAACACTCTCAACTTACCACACATACAACAAAAATCTTCTCTCATCTTTTCTTTACTTTTTTACTTAGCTTCACCTTCTATGAATCAAAATATTCCATATCTTGATCAATAATTGGGCATTATTTTTTCCGAAGCTGTCGCATTAATTGATAGAGGTGGTCCAACCCAAAAGAGGAAAACTAAATAAATAAGTGAGTTATCTGACTATCTCTTTTTGTTCTAGAATCATTTTTTGTCTCCCTCCGATAACTGTTGAATAGTAAAAGCTCTCCATCTATTTAAACTCTCATTCCCTCCCGATTTCAACATTCTCAACTTGCCTCAAATACAACAAAAACCTTCTCTCATCTTTTTCTTCACTTCTTTACTCAGTTTCTCCCTCTATGGATCAAAATATTTCATATCTTGATCAAATATTAGGCACTATTTTTCCAAAACCTGTCACATTAATTGACAGAGATAGTTTAACCCAAAAGAGGAAAACTAAACAAATATGCTAAGTGAGTTACCTAACTATCTCTTTTTGTTATAGAACCCTTTTTTGTCTCCCTCCAATAATTGTTGGACAGTGAAAGCTCTCCATCTACTTAAACTTTCATTGCCTCTCAATTTCAGCATTCTCAACTTACCTCACATACAACAACTGTAGCTTTGTAAATGTCATCCACGCTTCACTAGAAATAGATTAACCCACCTCTGCAACTAACCCTCTATATAAACTTCTATTCCCTTACACCCCGAATCTCAACTTTTCTTTACTCAGTTCTCATCTCTTCTTTTTATCTCCATACAACTCTCAGCTTCTCATATTTTCTTCTTACCTCCATACAACAAAATATTCTAGTTTTCTTTACTCAGCTTTTCATCTCTTCTTCACTGCTTCTCCCTCAATGGAACCAAATATTCCACACTTTCATCAAATATTGGGCACCACTTTTACAGAACATCAGATGTTAATTGATAGGCCTGGTCCAAAAGATTCAAGACTAGCAAGGCTAAGAAACACCTACACATCTTGGCAAAACGTCACAAATGCATGTAACAAGCTTGTGCTCACAAGAGAAAAAGGTATGATATCAAACTGGTTGAGGGCAAAAAAAAAATCAAATGGTTCCTCATCAAGGAATCCAGAGCCCAATCTTTTTCAAGAAGTTAATCAAGCCTTCGCCCAGACTCACACGAGATTCACAGAAGCCATAAGGTTCTTTATACTAGGACATGAACTTCCCCTCATTGTATGGAACGTTTGTGATGTTGATAATTTGATGATGTTGTGGTCCATGTATCAAGATAAGCACTTACAAATTTTGGCGAGGCTGGCTCATGAGTTCGAATGGACAAACAAAGTAGTATACACCAAGCAGAAATTCTTAGTGACAATAAAGGAGGAGTTGGCTCCACATGGGTTCATGATCGAAGTATTAAAAGACAAAGACATCAAAGGGTTCATTAATAAAGACAAAGCCAAAATTTATAAGCACCCATCCATATACATGGACCACAGCTTCACCAGCATAATCTCTTGGCCGAGCAGGATCTCAAGGTCGAAGAGCTGAAAGACAAAGACAGAAAATTGTTAGTAATAAAAAAAAGATAGTTAGGTAGTTACTTAGCATATTTGTTTTAGTCTTTCTTTATCTGGACAGAAACTGAAAAAAAAGGTTGTTTTTGTTTTTCAGGTGCATGCGTGGGCGAGGTGGTGGAAGAAAAATATATTATAATAATTAAGACATTATTATTTGGTTTATTATTAAGTTATCATTTCAAGACTATTGGTTTGTAATATTTTATTGTTACTTTTATTTTTAAGCTATGATTTTTAGACAAACTGCTTTGTATTATTAATTAGGTTATGTAAAAACTTAATGTATTTATGTTGTGATTGCGGGACACTTACTATTACTTACGACTTATATTTGTTGGAGTATACACCAAAAATATTGGATGCATACAGGTGGGGGTGCCTCATGAGTTGTGAGCCGGATTTCATCAAAATGTTACCTAGGCCTAGCTGAGTAAAAAAGTGAAGAAGACACTCACTTATTTGGTTAGTTTTCCTCTTTTAGGTTGGACCGCCTCTATCAATTAATGTGACAGGTTCGAGAAAAACAGTGCCCAATTATTAATCAAGACATGAAATATTTTGATCCATCGAGGCAAAAGCTAAGTAAAAAAGTGAAGAAAAGATGAGATAAGGTTTTTGTTGTATGTAAGGTAAGTTGACAGTGTTGAAATCGGTAGGGAATGAGAGTTTAAATAGATGAAGAGCTTTCGTTGTCTGACAGTTGTCGGAAGGAGACAAAAAAAGGTTCTAGAACAAAAAGAGATAGTGATGTAACTCACTTATTTGTTTAGTTTTTCTCTTTCGGGTTGGTTCGCCTCTATCAATTAATGTGACATGTTCGGGAAAAACAGTGCTCAATTGATCAATATATGAAATATTTTGATCTATAGAGGGTGAAGTTGAGTAAAAAAGTGAAGAAAAGATGAGAGAAGGTTTTTGTTGTATGTGAGGTAAGTTGAGAGTTTTGAAATTGGGAGGGAATGAGATTTTAAATAGATGGAGAACTTTCACTTTCCAACAATTGTCAGCGGGAGACAAAAAAGGATTCTAGAACAAAAAAAGATAGTCATGTAACTTACTTATTTGTTTAGTTTTCCTCTTTCGAGTTAGACCACCTCTATCTATTAATGTGATGTATTCGGAAAAAATAGTGCCTGATTATTGATCAAGATATGAAATATTTTTACCCATGGGGAGAGAAGCTGAGTAAACAAAGTGAAAAAAAGATAAGAGAAGTTTGAGGTAAGTTGATAGTGTTGAAATCGAGTAGGGAATGAGAGTTTAAATAGTTGGAGAGCTCTCATTATCTAACAGTTGTCGGAGGGAGACAAAAAAGGGTTATAGAACGAAAAGTAATAGTCAGGTAACTCACTTATTTGTTTAGGTTTCCTCTTTCGGGTTGGACCACCTCTATCCATTAATATGACAGGTTCGAAAAAACAATGCCCAATTATTGATCAAAATATGAAATATTTTGATCCATTGGGGGAGAAGCTAAGTAAAAAAGTGAAGAACAGATGAGAGAAGGTTTTTGTTGTATGTGAGGTAAGTTGAGAGTGTTGAAATAGAGAGGGAATGAGAGTTTTAATAGATGGAGAGCTTTCACTGTCCAACAGTTGTCGGAGGGTGATAAAAAAAGGGTTCTAGAACAAAAAGAGATAGTCAGGTAACTCGCTTAACATATTTGTTTAGTTTTCCTCTTCGGGTTAGACCATCTCTATCAGTTAATGTGGCAAGTTCTTGAAAAACAGTGGCCAATAATTGATCAAGATATGAAATATTTTGATCCATGGAGGGAGAAGCTGAGTAAAAAAGTGAAGAAAAGATGAGGGAAGGTTTTTGTTGTATGTGAGGTAAGTTGAGAATATTGAAATCGGGAGGGAATGAGAATTTAAATAAATGGCGAGGTTTCACTGTCCAACAGTCGTCGGAGGGGGACAAAAAAATGTTCTCGAACAAAAAGAGATAGTCATGTAACTCACATAGCATATTTGTTTAGTTTTCTTTTTTTGGGTCAGCAACTAAGAAAAGGATCACCGAATCCGGTAATAATCTTGTGCTCAAAAGAAATGAGAGGAACAATATCAAACCTGTTAAGCATTAGATTATTACGGGCTTTAGTGACCTTTTTCTCAGGAACAATATCAGACATATTTCAAGGCATATGGAAACCTCATACTACCTATGAATCGGATGGAGTTGTGGGATAAAACTAATATGCCACCATGTGTGCCTCCTTCAACCTCCAAATAGCCTAGAAGGCTAAGAAAGGCTAGAAGGAATGAAGCAGGTGAGTGCAGCAAGAAGGCCAATGTTGTTACAAAAGTTCAAGACTCACTGAGGTGTGGCCAATGTGGAAGAAAAGGCCACAATAAAAGGACTTGTCATAGGAATTTCTCCCCAAAAACAAAAATAAAAAAGAGGAAGGCTGAGGATGAACATTTGTTGATTTTATTAATGTTAATGTTTTTGGAATATGATGCAACAAACAATTTATTATTTTTTGCCTCATCCCAGCAAACTACTCAAACAAGTGAAACTGGTCCCAGTACAACAAAAAGGCAAGCTAAGCCTACAAGATCTGTGTAGAAAGGAAAATGGAAGAGAAAGGCCACCATTGCAGCTGGAGGTTCAAATGTACCACGAAGTGATTCAGCTGCTCCATCCTCAACATTTGCCCCTCCTTCGAGTGGATCTGCCTCTCTTGCGACTAGATCTGCCCCTCCTGCATTAACTGAAGCTTCAACTAACAATTCTTATTTATTAAGGAAACTACCTATGGTAGTGGAAGCATAAGACTTGAGCAAGGAATGATGATGGTCTTGCACACTTGTCTGTGTTGGTTCGGTTATTTTGTTATCACAAGACAGTTTTACCTTTATTAGCTGGTTGAATTAGGTTATTATGTTATTTTGGAAGACAAGTTGCCTTATTTTGGAAAGACATCAGACAACTTGTGATATTTTGTAAGACATGTTCTGTTTTTTTGGAAAACAGGTTATGTTATTTTGGAAGGTTGTAAATGTTATTATGTGGCCTATTTTGTTGTAATGCTTCAAGTGGATATGTTATTATGTGGCCTATTTTTGTTGTAATGCTGCAAGTGGAAATGAATTTGTTCATATGTTGTATAAACAAGTTGTTGGAATGAACAAGTTATTGCATTATCAAAATGTCACATTGTATGTAGATTGCATAGCCATCATGCTCATTCCCATTACATAACCAAAATGCAAAATGTTCATTCCCATTACATAACCAAAAACACGCTGTTTTCTATACAAAGGGCACAGTGCAGACACTAACTTAAAGCACACTACATTACACCACAAGCACAGTACTTCCCATATCAAAAGCATAGTGCATCCCTAAAACACCCCATTTCATGCCAGTTCCAAAGTCTTCAGCTTCAGTCCATTCGATCCACCATTCCCTCCGAAGAAGAACATTTCAATAACCATCCACAACACCACCAATGCTGCCCAAAGAACCTTCTCTCTGCTTTTAGCCTTTGCTAGTGAATTCTCCAACTTATCCCGCGATTTTAACAACCTCGGAATCACAACTTTAGACATTTTACACATTTCCACATCATACAAAACCCAGAAATCACAACCTCCTTTACCCTGCACAAAATTGCACCTGCTACAACTCAAAATCTAATATTTTGCACCAAATTCAGTTTTTCACCTTTGCACACACAGCGAATCGCCTCCCATGATTCGAAATTGTCCACGAGGTTTGGATTGTCGCATTCTTACCACACCAACACATCATCGTCTTATGCTCCATTTCTCCTTTGTTTTCTAGGTTAAGGAGCCAATACACTTGAATACGCTTTTTGGGTGGCTCACTTCTTCGAAATCGTAGATCTGAGCTCTCAGTTATGGAGATTTAGGATTTAGGTTAAACTGAGGTTGAGGATAAATTTGGGGCTTTTTCTTCTATCTCTAGCTTTGGCAACACATGCCCAATTTGGGCGCGATTTTCAGTTTTTTGTTTGTTTTTGGAATTGTTGAAACCCAAAAGCGCCCTCAAGCATGCGCGAATGGTCAAAGCGTTAGTAAGGTGGGTCCCACAAAGTGCAGTCGACATTTAACACTTGGTATCTGGTCAACTAACCGAAGGATGAAATTGGACGATGTTGAAAACGTAAGGACGTAAATTGATAAAATTAATACTAAGGGGTCCAATTTAAGAATGACCCTAAACCAGTCGGGTGTCTTTTATCATTAGCCCTTAAATTTATTTCTTTTCCAGATGTTCATGTGAACCTCGCATGACATGATGTGCCTAGTGTCATAGTATGTCGGGTTCCCTTAGAGCAACTCCACCATTTGTCCTTAGCCATGGCAGGGGAGCTAGGGCAGCCACTATTCACGTGAATAGTGGTTGCCCTTGCAAAATCAGAATTTTGTGTTTCCACCCATTGCCCTAGCTAAAGGCAGTTACTATTCATTTTTTTGTTTTATTCACAATTTTATTTACCTCAATAATTAATTTGGATAATATTTTCGGATAAGATTTACGGGTTCCTACGTGTTAAGACTATTCATAATCGGATAAAATTTCGAGATAAGATTTTTTTGTTCAAATTTCGGATGAATTTCAAAATTCAAATTTCAGATAAATTTTTGGGTTCAAATTTCGAATGAATTTCAAAATTCAAATTTTGGATGAATTTCAAAAATCAAATTTCAGATACATTTGGATTCAAATTTCAGATAAGATTTTCATCCAATCAAATCAAGCCACGTGGCATCTTTATCTTGCCAAATTTTTCTATAAAACCAAAGGCTCACCTCATACCTCTCACACCACATCTTTCAATATTTTCATTTCTTAGAGTTTAGAATTCATACTCCATTCATTCTCAATGGAAGAATATAGGAGATGCTTGGAGAGGCATGAGAAAGAAAGAAAGGAGAGAAACCGTAGAGCCGATGAAATCAATGAGTTGCAGAGGCAAGTTGATGAACAAGTTCTCATAGCAGTGGCAATGGAAGAGGAAGAGAACCAAGGTCGCCGCCGTGGTTCACAAGTCGGCCGTCGCCGGAATGTGGACAGACATAGGCATTCTCGGGGTAAGAATCTTTTGGAAGATTATTTTATCCCAACTGCTTTGTACTCGATGTTGATTTTCGAAGGCGATTTAGAATGCAACCCCACTTGTTCAATAAAATCATGCATGACATTTGCAATTATGATGCATACTTTGTTCAAAGTGTGACGCCATCGGGTTTTGGGCCTTCTTCCGAGCAAAGCTTACATTTATTATCGCATGTTGGCGTATGGAGCATCTATTGATCAGTGGATGAGGTTGCCGAATGAGAAGTCCACTACGTTGGAGGCTTTGGTAAGATTTTGTGATGCGGTTGAAAATCATACACTAGGGACTACTGCGTAGACCTACTCCGGGACCTCAACGACTTCTACAAAAAGCCGAAGCTCGAGGATTTCGGGAATGATTGGTAGCATCGATTGCATGCATTGACAATGGAAGAATTGCCCAACTGGCAAGGTGATTACGAAATAGGAAAGGCACAAAAAGTATCATCCCGAAGCCGTTGCTAGCTTCGACACATGGGTTTGGCATGCTTTCTTTGGAGTTGCGGAGCCCAAAATGACCTCAACGTCTGGGTCAATCTCGGTCTTCAACGATGTTTTGAGCGCCAAGGCCAATATTACCTATGAAGTCAACAATACAGTCTACCGGACGGTATTATCTAGCTGATGGTATCTACAAGGTGGACCACATTTGTCAAATCCATTCCGAATCCCCGATCCCATAAGCAAAAATTATTTGCTACTTATCAAGAAGGATACAGGAAAGATGTCGAAAGGTGTTTTGGCATCCTTCAAGCTCGATGGTTGATTGTTCGAGGTGCGGCCCGTATGTTTGATGAGGAGATCCTCCGGAGCATTATGATGACTTGCATCATCCTCCATAATATGATTGTGGAGGATGAGTACGATTATGATCTTTGGAGAGGTCTATGAACTGATCCAATAAACACGGCCTTGACCGGTTATGAAAGGCCCATGGGGCCAAATGGAGAACCGTTTGAGCGGAACCGTTGGTGAGAACAATCGTATGATGACCGGATGATAGATCGATATCTGAGATGCAATCTTCGTATATTCATGAAAGCCGTCAACTTGACTTGATAGAGCATTTATGGACGTTGAAAGGAATGAAGATGAATGATGGAGCATAGATGCTTTGGTTATGTTTTAGGCCTTATGTTTTGGTTGTGTTGTTTAGTATTGCTTATGGTTTGGTTGTGTTGTTTTTTATTTATTATTGTGCCTTGTTTGTAGTTTTTGTTTTGATTTTAATTATGTTTTGTTTGATGTATGGAATATGTTGAATAAAATTGTCTTTTATTGAAGGCTTTGTTTATTAAATAAAGAAATCCAATACAAGTCATTAAGAATTACTACTACTAAAATAAAAAATATGAAGTACACCAACTTTAATAGAAAACAAGAAAAATAAAAATACATAAAAGGTATGCCAACTAATTTAATGGTTTTGATCATTTAACCAATCCGTGTTGCTAGGCCCATCATCCTGGAAAAGTCTTCTTCTCATAACATCCCTTCGTTCTAGCTTCCAATATTGTTTTGTATCAGGGACATATGGCTTGTATCCATCGCCATAGTTTCCGATCCGTCTTCTCCATATCTTTTTTGCGCAAATACTCCTTTTCTCGTGCACACTCGGCTTGAATTGCCACCTCCATATCTTGGCGTTTTGCTCCATTTCAATTCTTATGCCGTTTTGCCTTGCAATTTCTCCAAAAATTTTGAATTTTGAATGCTTGAATTACCGTTTTCTTTGCCTTCGCAGCCTTTCGCCAATGGGCCTCGGTTCCTTTTGGATGGGTGAGTCTTCACTCATAGGGGAATCGAGAGGTGAATCCGATGTCGTTGCATCACGGAGAGGCGTCTGCGTTTAACACAACGTCGGGACCCATGGGAATAATATTGACGCGTTTACAATATTTCACCACCTCCCAACATTCATGATGGGTGAATTTTTTTGCCACCCCCGGTTGCACCGAACCACATCTGTGCTTGAATGAGCTATTTAACAAAAAAATGGAAATGCAATAACTATTTAAAATATATTGGATATGCAAGTAACAAAATAAAAATAATGGAAATGCAATTAACCTTACAAATAAATTGGAAGTGCAAGAAATATGAAGAAACAATTGGAAATGCAATAAATATTAACAACATATTGAAAATGCAAGAAATATTAACAAAATATTTGAAATGCAAGAAATATTAACAACATATTGAAAATGCAAGAAATATTAACAAAATATTTAAAATGCAAGAAATATTAACAAAATATTTGAAATGCAAGAAATATTAACAAAATATTGACAATGCAATAAATATTAACAACATATATATATTAGGACATTAAACTTAATAAAACGAAAATTACAAAATACTTACCTCGTTAGTACGATTTTCCCCACTTCTATACAAGTTCATCGCTTTTGCCAAGGCATCTCTCCATTTTGCCATCTCTTTGTTGAGAAGTTTCCACCTACTCGACAATGCCATTTCCGAGGCGAGTTCGAATTTTTATAAAATTGGCATGAATTTTTTCCACATATGGAAAAATTTCATCTCATTACTGTCAAGGACAATGACAAACTCGAGCCAAGCCTCACACAAAGAAACATCTTCCATGGTGCTCCACGCCTCCGGTTTCAATAGAAGAAGCCATAAAAATAAAAAATAAAATTACAAGTGAAAGAGATGAAAATGTTGAGTGAAGAGTGAAAAAAATGTTGAGTAATTGTAGAAGTAGAATAAAATGTATGAGAATTGGTGTTGAAAGTGAAGGGTATTTATAGGTATTTATAGGAAAAAAATCAGAATTTTTTAGTATTTTTTAAAAAATTTGATTTTTTCATAATTTTATTGTCAAAAATCGTAGTAGTTGGATGAACATTTGGAATCAAATCGGGAGGCGTCTGCGTGTCTTCCACCCGTTAAATTGGCGTCGCGGCGTCGTTCAAATTTTTCGCGTTGGCGGCGTCGTTGCGAATGCATTGAATGCACTACACCGACGTCGATGACGTCACCCCCCACCGCGTTTTGGACCTAGGGCGGAAGTTGCCCGTAGGCGGGTTGGTGGGTCCCACACCCCGGGCCTGGGCTTTTCCGCTAGAACGAGTTTCCCTGTTGCAAAGTTATCAAATATTGAAGGGCAAACAACTTTTGGACTTGACTAAAATTGAAGGGCAAACAACTTGTATTAAATAAGACTGGTATACACCCTGTTGCAAAGTTATCAAATATAACTGCTAAAGGCACGAGGTAGGGAAGAACATTTAGGACATGAAGAATAGTAAATATTCCTTCTTCTTTTTCGGCGTACTAGGAAGAGCCTCAGAGGGTTTTCCTTTAACATTACGGAAAAGGAATTAAAACAGAGATTTGTGGCACTATGAAATGAGTAGGTAAAAATACAACATCTATGAGTCAAGCTCTAAGGGCTTGAAGTATTTGCCATCAATGAGATAAGTGCCAATTGAAAGCCGTACTGCCCACACATCCTTAGGCTTTCTTGACACAATTCTGCACCACCAAACAAACCAAGTCACACAAAACACACACACAATTAGTCGTACTTAACAATATTAATGCAAATTATTTAAACAAGGGATTCGGAAAGTGTACCTTCCAACATCACCGGGTTTGACCAAGCCGGAGTTGACCCTGAGGCATGGAACCGATGCCGCGGTTTTTATCATTCTTGGAGCCTCAACTACGATGATAGGAGAGCCTATCTCAAGCTTGGATTTCCTCCCCGCCGATCCGGCCCCTGCTGCCGGTGGCTCTGTCGATGCACATTTGACGCTCACTGCATTTGGACTTCGTCTGTAGGTGTTTGAGGTGTTGAATTGAAGGCTTGAATTGTCACGGAGCTTGGAGCATGTACTTGCAGTTGTGGAAGACAAGGATAATGCCATTATGGTCTCTTTGTCTAATATTTGATATTATGGGGATAATATTTATGTGGCTCTCTCTCTCTCTCTCTCTCTCTCTCTCTCTGTATATATACCACTACTATTCAACCACATGTAAATCTACATGACCAAGATATAATAAAAGTTAGAGTAAAAAAGCAAACCTACGCAAACAAACAAGCGTAACATAATGGATCTGACCCCGAAAAAAAAATATAAATAAAAAAATAAATAAAGCATAATGAAAAATGCACGTTGGTAGAAATCTTCTCTTGAGTTTCACTTATTCTGGAAACGTTGTACCCTCTCCTCGTATTTCGATAAGAAACCTTAATCACAAACAGGGCAGACCTGATGGGCAAACAGACCCTCAAACTGCCTTTGACAGCTTAAAAATAAATAGCAGCCTTTAAAATAAAAAAATAAAAAACATATCACCTTCACTTTGATTTAAGCTTGCCAAAGAAATCCACTGTTCCTTATTGAATATAGATGCTTCATAACAATGGAATTCAATTTATCCATAAATCGTTTTGGGATCAAGGAGCAACTGATTCTTGGGAAAAACAAAAATATTTCTCCCCAGCATCTATCTGTAGAAGAGTTAACGAAGCTTCAAAGTCCTTTTCATGTAAACTCTATTCTTTTCGCTTTTTTTTTGTTTTTTGTTTTTTCCAAAAAGTAGAGTGCCAATACATGATGGAAAATGGATAAATCAGACACATAACTATGCTGAACGAACAAAAAGAAGAAAAAGAAAAAAAAGTTAATAGGCGAGCAGCCAAAATTACACACTTTTTTCCTGCACCCTACCCAAGCATGAGGTCAAAATACAAGACCTGAAGACCCAACGAGGGGAGTACACCACAGCTACAATGAGTAACAAACCTTTACAAGCTGTACAAAATTCATTGTGGGTATTGCAGGAAAACAAGCAAAATTTTGTGGGAGCTAGCTCTTGGCTCTTCCTATTTACTTCTTCGAGTATGTGAGAAATGGATCTTGAGCAATTGCTAAAACATCTGGCCTCTCTGCTTGATTATATGTTAGACAGCGTCGAATAAAATCCTGCGAACAGAAATATGCGAAATGGTATCACAAGCTGCTCAGAATTCTCCTCAAATGTCCATCAATGAATAGGGAAAGCCGTGAGTACTATTATAGTATCTTGTTTAAGCGCAACTAAATGACATTAGCAATTCTATTGCACCTAACGAACTTGAGTTCAAATGCTATCATACATTCTTTCCAAAGAACCAACTATGTCCAAGCAAGAAAAATTAAACATGCTGCATGAACTAAAGGCATAACTCACCTTTGCCTCATTTGAGATGGCAGGTCTAGAAGGAAATTCAACTTTTCGTGCTTTAATAATTGTGTCCTCCCGTAGTATTCGTTCCTGGGTTTGATCATGCCCAAAAGGGCGTCTGCCGAATAGCATTTGGTATAGTAGAATACCTGCTGACCAAACATCAACCTGATTTCCAAGAGAGACCATGTCAAAAAATGTTGGTACCCAAGTTGAGAAGAATAAAGGTGAAGTGAAAGAGTTTGGCTTTCTAATAAGCTTTCTTTTCAAGTAAGAAGACTCTAGGGACACCAATCATATCAATAGTCTAGTAAAAGACTCCACTTACATGCTCTAGAGCAATATTGAGTCAAAAAAGAAAAGTTATCTATCAACAGAAATGCAGTAGAAATGCATTTGGCCTATTTGCTGCATATACATGCTGCCCAGCTATCACAAGGAGATGCACATTTACAAGAAGTCACCGACCTTTGATGATATAAGAGGTGTCTTGCTGAGCTCAAAGCATTCAGGAGGTAAATACCTGCAAATAACAAAGGAATTATCAAATATGCTGCTATTCAAACCAAATGTAGTCAAATGTCAAGGAGAAGAAGACAGAAGAAAACCACTGGAATACAGAACAAAGCTTTAAGTCAACTGAATTATGCTTTCCAGTCGTTCTTCCCAACTAAACTAGCATGACAGCTATCACGCACAAAAACTTCAAAGATTGTAGAGGTAAAAGTAGTTTTCACATGAACTTTATATATTAAATGGCACAACTAAAATAAGCAGGATGCACATCGATGATTTAAAATCAACAGAATCACATAAATATAAGTTCAAATATAAGGACGTCTCAAATGCCTAAGGGAAGCTGAACTTTTTTCCTCTAAAAGAAAATGTAATTCTGCACATGTGCATAAGCTTATTTGCATCACTTACCAATAAGTTCCAGCACCCTGGGATGTAAGTTCCATACCCTGGGATCCAACATCATTCTCCACTATCTTGCTAAGACCAAAATCAGTCACTTTTGCAACCCCGAGTTCATCGAATAGAACATTTCCAGGCTTCAAATCATAATGTATAATCTTCTGCGTTCTTTTGTTCAAGTATATAAGACCTTGAAATATCTGAAAGATGATGATCCTAGCTTCCCTCTCAGGCAACACAGGTGTTGCTTTAAGGACAGCATCAAGATCTTTCCCTGAGGGTAGAAAAGGAAATATTAATAAAACCAAAAAGAATATGAAGAAAAAATGAGACAAGAATTCTATACTGTTGCTAATTTTTAATATCTTCCTCTTAGAATAAAAGTAACTAATATCATTCAAAGGACAGAATGGTGAGAGTATAGTTTACCACTGCAATACTCTAATACAGTGCAGAATGTATTCTGATCAATCTCAAAAATGTCCCAAAGCCGGACAATGTGATGATGCACCAAGGTCTTGTGAATATTGTACTCCCGGATTGCATGCCGTATGTAACTCTGCTTCTTCTCTTCACTCCACTGAGCATTTAAACCATGAAGTTTACATGCAACGTATCTATGCTCTACCAAGTCAAATGCCTGCTGGAAAGTTCTTACTTCAAATCACTGCAAAAAGGTATTTCTTTACAATTGCCAACATTGGCAAATGAATTGTCTAGACCTTTACTTAAAATTGGTTGAAATGTTTATAATTATTAAACGACATTTCACAAAGTTCCGACCTTGTAAACTTCACTGAATCCGCCTTTGCCAAGAAGATTTAAGAGCGCAAATCTGTGGTTGAGAATCTGAAAATTGTTAAAACGGGAACCATCCTCATCTCGTATGCGTTTCATTTCACGTATAAGCCTTCCTTTCTCCAGTTCATAGCGGTCTCTTTCACGCAGGAGAACTTCCTCCTCCTATAGAAGTCCATAAGTTGAGAGACAAACAAATGAGAAAACAAGGACTTCCCAATAAAAATAAAAAGATGGAAAAAACTAAATTAGACAAACTAGAAAACTTACTCGTTTGATGCTGGCTAGACGGGATTTATAGATCTCATCCTGGACTAGAAATTCTTCTTGTACTCCAGTTTCAGCATCAACTCCATCTCCCTTATCTTTAGGAAGCGAAAATCACAATTTAAAAAGTGGAAAATGACTACTCCACTTCACAAAGACTACAAATTTATGCAAGTTTGAGATATATTTTCAAGGAAAATAGGATGACTAGTCTTTTTTTTTTTTTCTTTTGTGTGTGTGTGTGAGAGAGAGAGAGAGAGAGAGAGAGAGAGATAGGGAGATTCTCCAATATTTTAAGGGTTGGTGACATACTTCTAATTTTGGCCATTGGTTTGCACTCATTAAATGTGTTGGTAGTCTCTTAGATGCAATCCAACGGCCGAGATTAGAAGTAACCAATCCTTAACTTAAATACTTATTGGAGAATGTCCCTATATACATATATATATTTCAACATGTATAGCAACTTTATAGGACTCAAGAGAATGACAACTAAAGATATTAAACTTTGATAGATTTATTCTTCATACCAGGACAAAACAAGCCCTATGCAAAACAAGACAAACAGGAAATCAACAGAAAAAGAGAGAGAGAGAGAGAGAGAGAAGGAGTAAATCCACCAGACACAAAATAATAAAATTCCTGGATCATTGTATAAACCAAAAGTAACTGAAAAAGGAAATGTAATAAGAACAGTCGGTGCATAATAACTTTACCACTTTGCCTTTTCTTCAATGACTTCCGCTGCCGCTCAACAGCCTCTTTAGTTTCTAATAATTGTCTCTAGAAAATTAAAAAACCCATGTTAATAAATGCCATATGTTTATCTTCAACGGATCTAGAAACAAGTGCAAAGATCATTAATCAATTAAAAAGACAGAATTTTTAGCGATAAAAGAAAGTGTGGTCCTCTCTTTTTGGTGTGGAAGCTCTATAGATACACTCAAAAACAGTATAATAAAAACCTGGGAGACTAAGATTACATTGTTTGAGACTACAATGCCTTTTTAAAATGCTTACCCACCTTCAAAAATTTGGGTGGAAATTTGTGAATTGCATTACTAAGAGAAAGAAACTGAAGTCTCTGGATAATGAGTTTTAGAGAAACTTCCAATACAGTGAACATAGTACATGTACAGAAATGCTACACCAAGTACATAACTGATATCTGAAAGCTCAAGATGTGCATAAAATGTGAGATGAAACTGACATCTAAACAAGGCTTTGAAAATTTTTTCAATAGGAAAAAGATTCTTTAATTAATAGTGTACTAAGAACCTAATATCTTGTAGAGCTCAATATGTAGTCCAGAATCCTAGAGTAAGTTGCTGGGGAAAATTCTAACGAGTCCTGGTTCTGGTTTATTCCACGAACCTTTTCAAAGTAGAAATATTCACTGTGACTAGACATAAAAATAATAAGCTGGCATGACAAAACAAAGTTTAAAACAGAAATTTCTTATAAGAACATACAAGATGAGCATTGAGATCTTTCAAGGCCTGCCCATCTTCCCATGTCTCAGATATGACAGTTCCAGCTCTGCAATGAACAGAGAAAATGATTTGTATAATATTTTTAAAGAAAAATGGAATGACTAGGATGAGAGGATCCAATGAAATTTTTTAACCCAGAGATGAGGAAATCCCCCAAGCACTACCCTTTTGAAGCACTAAGTATAGAAGCTAAAAGAAATGCATACATTACCTGATTACACCCACATTTCCAAGCCTCAAAGAGTCCTGTCGTACCTTCAACCTTGCTTCCTGCCTTTCTGCTTTTGAAACAGATATCAGCAGATCAGAGATTACTTTTGTTCTCTGCATAAGTGGAAACCAAAACTTGTATCTGTCACAACAATTTGCCAACATACGGATGATAAACATAAAATTCACAGAGTGCAATCATTTCTGCCCCACTGCTTGTATACGGAAAAAATGAATCCAACAGCTCATAATCATTACAGATGATAGTAATGCTCTCAAGGCTTCCAACAATTACAACATTGTATCATTCGTGTCTAAATGAACCTTAAAGATGATATATCTTACACCAAACTAATGGACAAGTATCCTACTGAAATGACATTTGTGTACGTGAGTGTGCACACACTAGTCCGTTAGTCCGAACTAATGGCTATTTGAGAACCAGATGACCACTCCAATGCTGTTTCCAGTAAAGGCCCTCTACTAAAAAATTATCTACTGTTACCTTTCAGTTTATGCAATAAAGCGAAAGAACTTTACCACTACCATGTTCCTACGAAAAGAGGAAAAGATAAAGCCCAGAAATTTGAAATTCACACGTGAGTAGCACAATAAAAATTGCTTCGAGCAAATGGGCATAGTATATCTTTATTTTTGCAAACATGGTCAACCAAACTAGTTTGCTAAACTATTTGTAATGTGATTACATCAGAATAGGGCAACTCAATATAAAGGTTTATTATCGATATACAATGCTTTCTCCATGAAAGCTGACATTGTATGATGATAAAGTACAAAATGGAACAATGTATTAGGAAAATATCATAAATATTAACAAAAGAATATTTTATGTTAATTGGAAATACTGATGAATATAAATCCTCCAGAAGAGCACACCTTAGGCTTCATTTGCTGTTCATTATCTTTTAGTTCATTCAATTCCTGCACAAATCACAGATAATAATGGAATTTATACAACAGGCTTTTCATTTTACACAAAAGCCCAAGAAACAAACGATACTACATTAGCATATCTATTGTACTTTTGACAACTGTTGGCAGTTACTTTATTACCTTCTCTACTTGGCGGCAAAGATTCTGGTAATCAGAGGCCTCTTGACGTGATTTACAAGTCCTCCTCTTGCGCAGAAACTGTAGCACGTAAAGATGCAACCTCCTCCTAGTTTGACAAAGAAACAATATTAAAACTATGAAATATCAAAAGAAAAATGTGCCAAATAAAGAGTGACAAATAATTGCAAAATGAACGAAGGAAACCAAATCATACATCTAATGAAGACCATTTGTTGTCATTCCGAAGCTGCTCTTTAGGCCTACTATCCTGCAAGTATGATTAGGTAAAATACCAGTTCATTCATAAATATTTCTGTTCTACATACAGCATAAAAAAAAATGTCTTTTAAATATTAACAATTTGGTCTATACATAAAAGTATATATGAACTGGCAATTAAAAATATTATTTTGTATAGGCCAAATAAAAATTGTAATCATCTCGTTGTCTCATTATCCATTTCTGTCTGTATTATTCCAAAGAGGAATGAATATTAAAAGTAGATATCTCTATTGTCCAGAGAAAATCATATCTTTGTTTAATAGGAAACAAAACAAAAAAAAACAAAAAACAAAAAAAAATTACTAAAAGAAAGAAGTACAAGATAAGATAGACAAGTTTTCCATCAATAAATGATGTACAACCCAGAAAATTAGACGAAAAACTTGCAATCAGCTCATTACTCCCAGTCAACTGAGCTGAATTAACCAGATTGGATTATCCCATAATGTTCTGATGCGGACACCCCTAAAGATGCTAAATATCCCATTCTCTGCCATAGAATGACACCCCTAAATATCTAACTGTGGTCTACTTGAAAGAGGGACCAGATCAACTACACACATTGGATGCAGGCAGTCCTGAATGGGAAATATAGCAAATGCTCTCGGAAGATGTTATGTATAGTTTTTATCCTTTCACCTAAGCATTATTTCATGCAGTGGAAGCATGATTTGCCACCACAAATATCATCTCAATATTGCCTATCCATACGTTTTGCAGATTCTTTCAGTAACTTCTTTACTGGCATGCAGGTAATCACTCCATTCAGTAAAAATAAGATGCATTGTGTAACATGATGGACAAACTCACAAGCATTCTCTAAATCCCAGGTTTGCATAGCATATAGAGCCTTCATTTTATCTTGATTACAGAATATTTCGAACAATATTAACAAAATTTTCAACAAAAAGCATAAACAAGACCATGTGTGTCATTAACCAAGCAATTATAAGTGGCAGTCAATTTCGCCTCATTCACTAGGTGATATATAATGCATTTGCAATTCTTAATCAAAATTTTGATTAGGAAAAAAAACAATTGGAAGCAGAAAATGCAGGCCCTAATTTAACTCCATCCGTGTTTAATAACTTATCCTCATTCAATTATCTTAGAAAGATGATCTTAAACAGAACATTTATTATGAGAATATTTTATCCAGCAAACAACAGATATAGGTGGCTCAGACCATTAAAGGTCAAAACCAGTCTTGTCAAGATAATACAGTAGATAATTTCTTACCATACCAAATAATATATGACAAGTAGGATACCTCCTTAATGATGGCAGATATGTAGAATATGATGATTTGTAGATGATAACTGCTACCATAAAAGGATTAGGATTGAAACTGAAACAGCTCAAGCCTACGAGCATACCTTATTGTATGGATTCTCAAGCTGACCATTTGGAGGTGAAACTGTCGAAGTTAGCAATCTTGTTTGATCACTAACTCTTGAACCACGACCCCGACCTGATACAGAATGCCCCCTACCACGACCATGCTTTTTTCTATTTACATCAGAAGTTGCCTTGGTATCAATGCTTTCCACAACCATTTGCCTCCCATCAGCCACTGCCTGCATACGCTTTTTTATGTTAATTTACACAATTCGGGTTATATGCAGAAGAAAGATAGAAAGAAGGAGAATTTTCAATGCAAGTAATAAGTAAACAATTCAACACCATGATCTCAACTTTTTCGTCTAAAATATCAAATGTGATTGAGTATTCTAATGCATTGCCTCAGACGTGCTTAAAAAGATTGATATCAATTTAAGCGAAGAACTAAAATCAGTGGGCTATAGTATAATCTTGAAAGTTTCTAACCAAACTTAACTTGATCAAGAGCCTACCTCAGCATGTTCAAGGACAGTTGAATTACCATCTTCTTGAAGTTTCTGGCGCTTCTGAGTGTTGGCTTGTATCAGAAACTCCCCTCCATTCTGTCATAAGAATATGAATCAGGAAATAAGTTATATGAGAAAGATCCAACACCTAATGGTAAACTTTATGAGATTTAAGTAATTAGAGCCAATAAAAAGTTATCCAAATTCCAAGATCAAAATAGAATGAGATGTAACTGAGTGATTTCAAAAGGATGGGATAGCTTATTTTGTTTTTTTCTCATTTTGTAAGTGGACTTCTTGTTCATTGGTAGTTAATACTTGTTCTGTTAGTTACATTTCTCGACTTTATTAAATAAAGTTTTGTTTCTTTTAAACAAAAAAATTGTGAGATCAAAAGTATCAAAACTGGTCATACAGGCACACATTCCCCAACCTGGTAAAGCAACCATAATAGGGAATGGAACTTTCATAAATGTAAATGGTTAAATAAATGGTATGAAGAAAATAAAACTTCATGAAAAGCGACTTTCTTTCTGATTAGAGACATCAACAGGTTAGGCATCAAACTTTATGCAATATGTTTTTAAAAAAAGTACCACTTATACCGGGCAACACCCACAATTTAGTTGATTAAATTAGTATTTGGTAGACAAAAGAGATGTACAAAAGCTTATCCCCATTTGATCAAATCAATAAGCTAAAATCATATGGAAAACAAAGATTACTTGGCAATTACCATCAACATCAAACATCATTAAGAAATTAAAGTGGAAAGCATTCAACCAATGCACTGAATTATACACATTGTGCCATAAAATGAGAGAAAGGGCTTACATCGTCATCGGAATCACTCGAAGTAGATGGCTCGGCCAAGTCCGCCGTAGCGAATTTCGGAGCAGCGGAGAGGGAGGACCAAGCAGACTGCTGCGGCTGCTGCTGGTGTTGCTGTTGAAGCTGCTGCTGAGCAGGAGGGGCGGAAGAGGCAGAGGAAGCCTTGCCGACCATACGAGCTTCGAGCTTGGCAATCTTGGTGGGCAGAGACTGGTCCGACTGGTTTGAGGAGTTAGAGGAGAAATGTATGAGCATATCATCCGACATTGGTAGTGTTTGTATATACCAATGAAGAGAGTCAACAGGTGTAGGTGAAAAGAAAAATGTGAACTTTTTCAGATCATCTGGTTTGATATTGGATTGGGCAAAAGGGGTTTTGACTTTTCAATGGATTAAGCCCTAGGAGAGAATCTCGTTCATTGTTTGGGGTTTTTTTCCTTTTTTTTTTTTTCCTTTTTTTGGTTGTGGAGCGAAAAGAGAACTCTCAACTCTTAATGCACCCTTTTAGAGAGAGAGGGAGAGGGAATTAGGGTTTTGAACTTTGGAGAAGGGGAGGAGAGGAACAGAGGACTCTGAGGAGGGATAGGGGAAATTGGAGAGGGAGGGAAGGAATAAAACTGAGAGAGAGAAGAAAATGAGAGGAGTTTGTGTTTTTGATCTTAGGATGTACCTTTTTATTCAAATATGAATCTTCGGGTGCTTTTTGGGCAAGGAAGGAGTGTTTCATGTTCTGCGAGTGAAAAACAAAGGACCTCACTCTATTGTAGATTGTGGAAGAAGCTTGTGAAAAAATTAACACCAAATGGGTTGTTACTTGGTTGTGGGACTTCGAGATATGTTTACTTTGTAATATTATTAATTTATGTATTATAATATAGGTAGACGACAAGATTCCAGATACGGAGTGAAATTTTTTGGTTATCGCCTTTGCAATTTTTAAATGTTTTTTTCTTTCTGTTTTGTCCAACCTTTTGGTGTACCTATTCTTCCCATTTGGAATCCAATGTTTTAAACTTCAAGTTTCCGACTAAGTTTTCTTTTTTGTGTGAGAGAGGGAAGCATGTTTAAAGTAATCAAAAGTTTATAGGGGAGACCGTGTCTTCTTTTTCTTCATCGGTCCACACATGGAATGGAATGGTTTCGTGTGTAGTAAGTTTGGTGGCTAGATAAATAATTAATTCAATGAATTTATTATTTTTTAAACAAAGTAAGGAATTTAATATTTTTTAATAATTTAAAAAAAAATTGTTATTAGCACTAAAAAAACCATTTCATAAATCTAGAATTGCAATATCTCCCTTATTTTATTCTACAAGGGAGGAGTATGATTATTTATTTAAGAGTATCAATAACCACTTCTATAAATAAGGAGGGAACCAAGTATTCATATTGGGGCCGAGTAAAATTTTTTCTTGTGGCATGAAAGTAAAGTGTAGAGGTGGGCTAAATTTATACTTTGGGCAATATTAGGCTTTTTTATTATTTTAATAACATTTTTATTATTAACACTAATTTTTTTTTCTTTTCTCAAAAGATGGGGTGTTAAGATTGGGCAGGCATTCAAACTGGAAAATCAAGCCGAAATGGGCCAAAAAAGGAGGAAAAAACTGGGTTACCAAAAATGGGATCGGGCCAAACAGGATCATATTTGTATTTTAATTTTTTTTTTCAATATTTAAGCCCATAACTAATTATTCCCCAAGCACAACTCCAAATCACCTATCTTTTCTAGGCCAAATCACTTCCCTTTGCATGAAATTGGGTCATTTATTAATTTTTAAGTCCAAAAATTAAAATTTAGTTGGATTTTGTAAAAATTCAAAAAATTAATTCTGGTTCACAACTGAAAAAATCATAAACCGAATTGACTTGTGGGTAAACTGGACCGAATCAGATCGGATGAATAATCCCAATTTCGATTTGAGGTGAGAACCGAACCGTGCCCACCCGTAGTGATAGAGCTCATGGCAGCGCCTAGTTCCGTCATTGCCTATAAAAGAGTATCAAGAGTGCTCTCCCACTAACGCAAGATTTTTTTTTCCCTTTTCTGGACCAAAGATGGGTTTAAATTTCAACATTACAAACTAAACCCAAAATGTTACCAAAACTAACATGATAAAAAAATAAAAATAAAAAATAAAAAAAAAAAAAAAAAAAAAAACTAAAGCGAAAAAAAGCTACACCAAAAACTACTATAGCCACATCGCCACATTAAGCATAATCCCAACATAACTGAAATCTAAATCAACCCAAGAGCTTAAATGAACACTACTGCCGCAATCAAATATAGTCTTTAAGCAACAAAACCTATTATGGATCTGAGGATGAGCTTGGAGGTCAATGAGATAAATTTGGATGATTTGATTGGAGGATTCCCTTCCTTAACTACCTTTCAAACCCTTCGAAGCCAATTTGCAAAAAATCAGATCTCAGGCAACCAATTATGTCATAATTAATGATGATTTATTAAGAAGGACAAATGATGGTTTGCTTTTGAGGTGCACCAGACTAAAAACATGTAAATGGGAACATGCACAGGTTAACTTCACACAATGACGAGTTGGAAATACGCTCCAATAAACGTCAACATTCATTCGGTGGCATCATTACACAGTATCACCATTAAAATAGATTGTCGAATAGACGTGCTTCAAGCAAAATGTCACTGCACGGCGGTATTTCAATTAACAAAGCTATGTCATTTGTGTCGATGAAAAATCAAATCTAAATAACACCATACATATAGACCAAATATTTATAAAAGATTAATTGACATAATACATATTAATTATAGGCTAAATATTTGTAAATGATATTGTAAACACGAATTTCCTGCGACAAATGAGACAAGAACACGTGTACAAAATAATATTTGTATTTATGAAATTTAGGGTTACAATCTCTGTATTGAATCCTCTGATTCGATCTCCAAAAATGTATAAAGAAAATTTGTGTTTGATGCAAGGGTCGTAGAGACTTGATCTTGATCAAACGGGTAGCATAAGCCTTGTTTGGTGTTTGAGATTTTCTATGGTGGAGGAACCGGCACGTATTTGTTGTGCTTGGTGGCTCTTCCAAAGTGTAGGTGAAGAATGCAGGGAGTTTTCTGCTTCTTCTCAATGCTAGGTTTTTCTGGCCCCCTCTTTCGTCTTCAAGCCTCCTATTTATAGACTCTTGTAGGATGATTGACCTAAATAACTTTCCCTATTTAAAACCTTGTTTTGTGGGATTTTGATTTGATTTAAATCAATTCCCATAATCTAGCAATTTAACCAGATTATCTTCAATTGATTGACCTGATTAATATTTGATTTAAATCAAAGTCAATCACAGAAGATTCTTTCCCTTAATTTTGTCTTCATCTTGAACCGTCTGATGCACTCCGTCGGATGTCGCCACGTGTCACCTTTTTGACAGTTAATCCGATTTTGATGAGTCACACGCCACATGGGCGAATTATGGAGCCCACAATTTAATCCACTGAACCCTAATTATTTTCTCGTCCAACGAAATTTATTGCATCAAAATTTCTTTGTCTACAAATTGCCCCCACTTCATGATGCATTGTAAACATGTGCTTTGTTGCATGTAGGAGGTGCAGCTTGAAGTGTTTTTTGGGTGATATCACTAAACTAAATAATATCCAATATTAAACCCTATTTCCAACATTGGCTTTTTATTTCCCACGTTGGTTTTTTTATTTATTGATATTATTATGCTTAATAATATCCAATATTGGTAAGATCTTGTGAATCAAGATATAAAATCTAATATTTTCCTAAACTAGGAACAAGAAACCCTAGCATCACCAGGAGCTTTGACGGTCTTTGGCTTCTTTAAATTGAACTACGTTTATGAACATTGAGATCAACCAAATAGAACTGTAGAAAAACTCCTCTTGTCAGCAAGAAGGTCTACAACTTTGAAGTTTGCATCCTCCGAATTTTTAGCAACCAAAGTGGTGAGAGTTGCTTCTTTTTCTTCGTTGTCTGATTCTTTCATATATATATATATATATATATATATATATGCCTTCTTGTAGCCAGCGGAACAAAGAAAACTAACATTGGAATTTTTAATTTTATGTTTATAGCCATCAGAACCCACCGTTTTGGGCATATCAAGAGACTTCATGGATGAATAGCAAATTCTCAATTGGTATGATGAACAACAAATTCCCTTGGCATACGAATTTACTATGCTTGCATCAGTTTTTGTCTATTTTGCTCTTTTTTTTTTTTTTAAATAGGGTGGAAAAGCTGGTAGGTTCAAGCTGCGTGCATTCTTGGAGGTTTGGAAGGTTGGCGAGCTTGAGCCTGCATGCGTTAGGCTCGAAGTGGAAGCATGGGGGCCACGACCTTGGTGTCACGGCGTGGTGGCGCTAGGAAAGGCGCTAGGCCTTGTCTTGGAGGCTGGAGTGGCGGGCAGGGTGCCGGCCACAGGGCTGGAGTGAGCGGGCGGGGAGGCGCAGGCCACGAGATGGAGTGGGGCAAGGCCACGATGGGCCTTGGGTGAGGCGCGGGCTGCGAGGAGAAGATGGGCTCGATCTTGGCGTGACATGGGCCTCCATGCTAAATGGGATTGGCGTTTGGAGAAGTGGGCAAATTGGGCTGCCACCATTGACTTTGGTCAAGCGACTAAATAACCCTTTTTTTTTTTTTTTTGTTTTGTTTTTTTGTTTTGTTTGTTTTGTTTTGTTTGTTTTTTTGGGCACATCAATTTCTCTTTCAATCATTTTTTAATATTATTTTATATGATGATATTTACACATATATATATATATATTTTTACAATAGGTACTTTAAAAGAAAGTGAAGAACGTAGACGTCCTATCTGCTTGGGTTTGATCCATCTCTCCGACTTGATGATAACCCGCTCAAGCGCTTAGGCTTTACGTAAGTGGAGCACGAGTGAAGAACGCAGACGTCCTATACCGCTTGGTTTGATCCATCTCTTCAACTTGGTGATAACCCGCTCAAGCGCTTAGGCTTTACGTAACTGGAGGACAAGTGAAGAACATAGATGTCCTATACCGCTTGGGTTTGATCCATCTCTCCGACTTGGTGATAACCCGCTCAAGCGCTTAGGCTTTACGTAAGTGGAGGACAAGTGAAGAATGTAGACGTCCTATACCGCTTAGGTTTGATCCATCTTTTCAACTTGGTGATAACCCGCTCCAGCACTTAGGCTTTACGTAACTGGAGGACAAGTGAAGAACGTAGATGTCCTATACCGCTTGGGTTTGATCCATCTCTCCGACTTGGTGATAACCCGCTCAAGCGCTTAGGCTTTACGTAAGTGGAGGACAAGTGAAGAACGCGACGTCCTATACCGCTTAGGTTTGATCCATCTCTCCGACTTGGTGATAACCTGCTCAAGCGCTTAGGCTTTACGTAGGGAAGGCGAGTGAAAATTGTTTCTCGAGACATTCCACCTTTACCCGGCTTTTCAAACTTGTACAAGTAAGCTTTTTTTATTTTTTTATTTTTTTTTTTTATAAAGTATGAAATCACCAGCCTAATACTGAATATTGTTTCATGTCGCTCATCTTATACAGATGGCCTTCTTCAAGTGTTTCAAGAAAGGCACCGTTACTATTCTTGAGGATGAAAGTGATGACAGGGACGAAGGTACCACATTGCTTATAGGTGCGCCGCTCTTAGCTTCGGAGGTATTAGAGGTGGACAACTCTCTTCATATTCCGTCTTGGTCCCAAGAGGTGTTTTGTCAACTGAGCAGCTTCAAAAAATCCAAGTCTACAGGTAGGGACCTTCACTCCACTATTTTACAATTAAAATCCTCGCATCATACAGAGACCGATTCATTAGGGGCATTCGAACTTCTTAGCGATCAAATCCATAATGGAGCAGTGAATTGGGGTTCTGTTCTCCCGACGACTGGTGAATCTACATTCACAGAATATTACTGGGAATGGCTTGAAGATGTACTAAGTAGAAATACCCAGGTTCTTAAGAGCGCCGGTTTATATAATGCGGTGTTTGCCTCATTATTTAGCTATGATCGACATGCTCCAGTCGTCCGAGCCTTTTGCGAGTATTGGTGTCCTGCGACAAATACTCTTCATACGTCACAAGGAGAAATGTCCATTTCCCTTTGGGATCTCCATGAAATCGGTGGTCTCCCTATTACAGGTCGCTTTTATGATGAGGTTATTCCATCCTGCTGAGAGTTTTAACAGGAAGGACCATAAAGGCGTGTCTTATATCCCACACATTTGTTGCTACTTGTTCCTAGCATATCACAAAATTTTACAGGATTCTAAGGGGAAATCTGGAGTGAGAATGACTGCTTGGATAAAGTACTGGTATCGAGGACCATTCAAGTACAAAAAGCCTTCAAGGAAAACCATACGAAACAAGTCACAAAAGCCAAAGGAAGATTTTGATCCGTCTAGTATCATCATGGAGGCACTAAAACGCACTTGAGAAAGAGGAAGCCGTTTTTGAAGACTTGGGTATAACAGATGAAGACATGGAAAGATCATACTTGGCTGCTTTCCTTGCTTGCTGGTTATGCAAATTTGTATTTCCCAAGGACGACGTAACTTTGATCAGACCAGGGGTTTTCAAAGTTGCCCGGTCGAATGGCGCCGGTGTATCATTTGACCTAGCAGTTCCAGTATTGGCCAACATTTACAAGGGGCTGAACGATATTTCTAGTGCAGATGATCTAGGAAATTGCACAACTATTCTACCTTTCCATTATGTGTATGGATGGTTGGGCGAATACTTTGACACACATTTTACATCATCTTCCGAAAAGTCCATTCCTATCATGGCAAGGTTCTCAGGAAGACTTTGTAAATTTTTTGAAGATAAATCGGCTCGAGTTTTATTTCAGACTTGTGGTAAAGTGAAAATGAGTCGTCTGGCAAGAGTATTTTGAATGCAAACAAGCGGTGATGAAGATCATATTTCTAAAGAAGACTTTGAGTATCGATATGCCTTCGTTCGGGATTCGTTTCTCTCGACAGGAAAACTACGAGTCATCAACCTTATAGCCCGCACCGGTTCAGTAGAAAATTTTGTTATGTATAACATGTGCCAGGAGAACTTAAAGATGACGTCCGGAATGGTACTGTGCTATCAGTGTACTCACATTGGAAATCATGCTTGAAAATTGGCAGTGCATCTACAATAACACTACCCACTAAGGACAATATCCGGGAGTTTGAGGTCACATCCGACTATGTTATTTGGTGGTCGAAGGTGCATCGCTTTGAATCTATGAAATCAAAGACAGTCTCAACTGTAGGCAAGTCGTCATCGCTTTCTCAGCCAAGATCTCTTAAGTCTCAAGGCCACAAAGTTTCAGTTCATGATAAACTCACCCGTGGTAGAGCGCTCCAAGTTCATCCAGAAGTTGAAGGTAGTTCTACTACTCCTGCGCCTCAAGTTCAACACCTACTTCCGGTTGATGTTCCTTCAACTCAAGTCCTTAATGATAAAGGAAAAAGAAAGTGTAGCAGATTCCCAGGAAGATTTCATTCCCCTTGGTCGACGCATTCGCCGTTTGAAGCGAGGGCATATAAGCAGCAATGAAGACAGTGAAGTCAACTTTAGGCATAAGAAGACAAGTATCGAACCTCTTTATTGCGATCTGGACACGGCATACCCACTTGGTGACACATTCTTTTGTGATGTACCCGCTATTTCACAACCAGTTCTAATGAACGAGGTATGTATTTTATTTCACCTTGAGCCTCCCTTTTTTATACATATATATTAATTAATTAATTAATTAATTAATTATATATATATTAGGGAGAAGTAGAGCATCATGTCCCTACGTGTTCGAGCTTGTACCATTTAATCATTTTCCTATTGAAGAGGAAAATGATGCTTTGCGCCCGATAAGTGGTTCAGGTGTTAGCCTAAGAGGTATGATTCCAATCTTTATCACGCTCCGTATTTAGAAATCTTTGATTCTACTTGCTTAACCATTACTCGTCAATGTAGGTTCACTTGTGCATCAACATTCGTTAAAGCCGGCTACTCATGCATCAACCTCTGAAATGTCATGTGGGGAACCGAAATTAGGTGTTGCAGACAAAACCCTTCGCAAAGTAGTTTCCGTTCTGGGCAACCAAATAAGGAACATAATCTTGAAGGCTTCGTTAGAAAGGCTTCCTTTATTCAAAGATGAGATTGGCAAGTTGTTGACTACCCTTGACAATGTAGGGGCGGACGTCTCATCCCTACGAGCTATGATTGATGCACTTATGGTGACCGCAGTTGACTATTGTTCTGCACACTCTGTTTACTCCCAAAAGCTGTCTCCCGAGGTTCAAAGTGATCGTTTAGCTGCTGTCGACTCTTCACTTTCTGTTGCCTTGGCTCTGCAACAAGCTGAAGAGGTTCATCAATTTTCGATACTTGAGTCTATTAAATCTGCCAACACATGTATGAAGGAGTTGAAGAGAGAACAAGAGCAATTGGAGTCAAGACTGCGTCAATTAAACGAATCACTTTCAAAGAGTGATGCAGAACTTTCTTATCATCATGGTGAGGTTGCCCGTTTGAGAGAGGATAAGATTGCAATTGAAGAAGCTCATGTATTATCCACTGTCGATGCTGAGATTTTAGATGCGTTACGAGTTTCTTTTGAGAAATTGCGTAACGGCTTCAAGGACTTGTCTTGGGAATAGCAAACTTTTGTTGTTGTAAACTTTCTTTGCTTTATTTATATTTCTCTTTGAACTTGTCAAAGTGTTGATATTTACTAGTTAAGTTTCATAATGAAATAAAAGCACTCTCTTATTTCATCATTTTTTGTCAAATGGTTCGGATTGATGAGGAAACCCTTTGTTTTTTTTTTTTGATGTGAGTGAACTTGGAATTATTTATCCAAGCTGCCTACGTATCCTCGGTGAAAAGGGATCAAGTCATCACGTAGTTCAAGGGACTTTTTTTTTTTGGTGTCCTAACTTTTGCTTGAACGCCCTTTTGGGTTTTGCAGATCAACGGACTTTCTTGTGCTCTAACTTTTGCTTGGACCGCCCTTTGGGTTTTCAATCCAACGAGCCTTTTTTTCTTTTTGTGTGCTCTAACTTTTGCTTGGACCGCCCTTTCGGGTTTTCAATCCAACGAGCCTTTTTTTTTTTGATGCCGTGCAGTTTAGGCTCATCTGAGCCAGAGCTTGGTCTCATTTCATGCGTAGTATCGTTTCAAGAACTTTCCATTGATAGCACCGACTCTTAAACCGTCCTTGGCTACGATCTTGTAAGCTCCACTTGTGTACACTTCTTGAACTACGTAGAGCCCATCCCATTTCGAAGTAAACTTGTTTCCGGTTTTGTGTGTTGTGATGATAGGTCTACGTAATGCGAGGACAAGATCTCCTACTTGAAAAGATCTAGGGCGAACCTTCTTGTTAAAAGCATTCGAAAGCCGAGCTTGATAACACTCTAAGCGTTGTTGCGCTTCGAGTCTCTTTTCGTCTAGTGTTTCTAACTCTTGGAGACATAGCTTTGCATAGTCTTCATGAGTCAATCCCTCTTGTACGGCCATCCTCAATGATGGAATTTGACTTTCTAGAGGCAAGACTGCTTCCACGCCATACACGAGTGAGTATGGTGTAGCCTGAGTAGGCATCCGGTATGTCGTCCGATAAGCCCACAATGCTTCATTTATCCTTTCATGCCAATCTTTCTTGGTTTTTCCAACAACTTTCTTCAGGTTGCAAAGAGTTTTGTTGAACGCCTCCGTAAGACCATTGGCTGGGGCGTTGTACATTGAAGAGTTGCGTTGTTTGAAACCGAAGTCTTCACACAATTTATCCATCAACCGGTTCGAGAATGGCTTTCCATTATCTGTGATGATGTAGCGCGGCACACCATACCGATGAATGATATTCACTTTGATAAAGTTCACTACGTTTTCTTTCTTCACTTCCTTTAAAGGTACAGCTTCTGCCCATTTTGAAAAGTAGTCTGTGGCTGCAAGAATGTAAGAATGACCATCAGAAGATTTGGGTGCTATTGGTCCCACCACATCAAGGCCCCACGCATCAAATGGCCATGAAGCAATTGTAGGATGTAGCGGCTCCGGCGGCTGATGTATGAAGTTGGCATGGAATTGACATGCTTGACATTTCTTCACATAATCCATGCAATCCTTGACCATAGTCGGCCAATAGTAGCCCATCCTCTTTATTTGGAAATGTAGCTTTGGCCCTGATTGATGAGCTCTGCAAATACCTGAGTGAGCCTCCTCCATTGCTTTGGATGCATCTTCTTCCCCTAAGCATATTAGAAACAGGCCTTCGAATGAACGACGGTATAGAATCTCTTTATAATAAATGAATCGAGGTGCCCGACGCCATACCTCTGATCGATGTCTCGAATCATCTGGCAGTTTCCCATGCTCAAGATAATCCATTAAAGGTTGCCTCCAATCGTCAATGTCAATGGACAATACCGAGATAACGTTGGCTCCTTCTTGCGATGCCCCAAGTGTTAATGGAACGACCCAGCGTTGGCAAACTGGAAGATTCACCGCTTCATCTTTTGTCAACGCCAACATAGCGGCAAGATTGGCTAAGGCATCTGCCATTTGGTTGTCCTTTCTTGGCACATGCTCCAGCATCATGAAGTCAAACCTTTCCAGTAATTGCGTGGCCATTTGGTGATATGGAATTAGATCATCCTTCCTAACTTCGTAGTAGGTCAACAAACATGGAGTCACCATATACTTCTAAGCTCGATATCTTCATCTCTACGGCCATTTGTAAGCCCATGATCAAAGCCTGGTATTCTGCAACGTTGTTCAAGCAAAGTTCACTTAAAGAGAATGAGTAAGGCAATACGTGTCTCTCGGGTGACAGGAAGACCACGCTAGCCCCCGCCCCATCTTTACGAGCCGATCCGTCAAAAACATAATCCAAGCGGGAGAAATGTCAGCGAAGAAGACTTGTTCGTCGGGTAAGTCATCCGAAATTTCCCAGTCTGCTAGAATTGGATGATCGGCTAGGAAATCTGCAACAGCTTGCCCCTTTACCGCCTTTGTTGAAGTGTAGATGATTTCATATTGATTGAGAAGTAATGCCCACTTGGCCAAACGCCCGTTAAGACTGGTTTTGACATAACGTACCTCACCGGGTCAGCTCGTGCAACTGTGAATGCTTGCATGTAGTGCCTTAACTTTTGAATAGCAAAGACAAGTGCAAGACACGTCTTTTCTATAGGCGTGTAGTTCAATTCGGGACCAGTAAGAGTTCGGCTTAGATAATAGAGTGCTTGCTCCTTATGTGACTCAGTCTCTTGCCAACAGGGCTCCAATTGACCTCTCTTGAACCGTAATGTACAATATGAGTGGTTTGCCTGGAATAGGAGCTCCTAACAGTGGTGAACTCGATAGGTACTTCTTTATGCTTTCAAATGCATTGTGACAAGCTTCATCCCAAACAAATGGAACATCTTTCTTCATAAGGCGACTGAATGGCTGACACCTTCCTGCTAAATTTGAGATGAATCGCCGAATGAACCCAAACGCCCTTGTAAACTTTTCAATTCCGTAAATTTCTTGGCTCGGGCATACCTCGGATGGCTTTAATCTTAGTCTGGTCTACTTCGATGCCTCGATGTTTAACGATGAAACCAAAAAATTTACCTGACGTGACGCCGAAAGCACACTTCAAAGGGTTCATCTTGAGTTGGTATTTCCGCAATCTGTTAAACACCATTCTCAAGTCTTTCAAGTGATCTTCTCTTCTTTTTGACTTGATCACCAGGTCATCAACGTAGCACTCGACATTCTTATGAAGCATGTCACCAAAGATCTTTTGCATTGCACGTTGATAAGTCGCACCTGCATTCTTGAGGCCAAATGGCATCACTTTGTAACAGTAAATTCCTTTTAGAGTGCGGAAGGCTGTGAGTTCTTCGTCCTCTGGTGACATTCTTATTTGATTGTATCCAGATGAACCATCCATGAAAGATAAGGCTTCATGACCTGTGGTTGCATCAACCATAAGCTCAACTATGGGCAATGGAAAGTCATCCTTCGGGCAAGTCTCGTTTAAGTCTCGGAAGTCAACACAAATACGAATTTGTCCAGTGATTTTCTTCTTCACCGGAACGATGTTCGCTATCCACGTCGGGTATTTCACCTCTCTAATAAATCCGGCGGCAATCAACTTGTCAACTTCGGCTTTAATTTGACTTAGGAGCTCCGGACGGAAGCAACATTGAGTTTGCTTGATTGGGCGCGTTCCAGGTTTGACTGCAAGGTGATGGACAACAACCTTCGATCAAGGCCTGGCATCTCCTTGTACGTCCAAGCAAAGACATCTTTATACTCAAGTAGTAGTTGATGATATGACTCCTCTTCACTAGGATTCAAAAGTGCACTGAGAAGATAGGTCTTGGGTCTTCATTTGTGCCCAGATTGAGTTCTTTTAGTTCATCAACAGTTGCTTGGCCTCCATCTTCTAATGCGGAATGAGCATCATGAACCTCTTCCTCGAAAGGTTCCTCTTCGTCGAGCTCTTTGATCGTAACGTGATGAACAGCTAGAACCTCCGCTTCTTCATTGTCACTTTTGTTTTGCTGACTCAAAGTTTCCCGAGTTTGTATGATTGTTCGTCGTTTCACTTTGATTTGGTCACCTGAAGTTACGTCTAATGTAGAGTGACGTTTCATACGTGACGGGATTAAGCTCCGAATTTCATTGTCTTCCGTTGAATCGACATGAACTCTAGTTTTCAATTCTTGCTGATTTTTCTCTTCAGACGACTTGCTTGGAACTCCAAGTCTTTCTAGCGCCGATCTGCGTGGGGCTGGTTGAATTCCCATTTGACTATCATGCCCAGTTATCCTTTTGAACACAGAAGGTTGTGATGTTGATTCTTTGATGCGGCTGAAAACGAGGTTTGGGTAGGCTTGTCTAAACGGTCGAACACTGAGGCTCTCTTAATAACCTTTGGTTCTTCTTCCTCCTCAACCGCTTCGACACTAATATGTTGAGCTTCTGCTTTCTTTTCTTTTCTTCTAGCAGAGATCTTGACAGGTGCAACATGAGTAAAACCTAGGCCTGCTCTAGCTGAGTCAATTGTGCAACCTTGCTCCTTCAACTTCTTTTGGGTTTTGCTAAGGCCATGCTTCCTTTCTCCTGTGACATCTGGATTAAGCTCTCCCATCGAAGAAGATAAGCTGAAGTCATAACCTGCCTTTGACATGAGCTTATAAGTATTAGGGTCAAAACCTTCTTTTCTTCTTGCGACCGGAAGAGATTCGTGTCTTGTTGCCTCTTGTGATGGTCTGACGAACCCTGGTACCGAAGATTTCGAAACGTCTGAATTATTCAACTTGGGTAAAGTTATGGTTGTCGACTCCTTCAAGAACTTCATGTCGCTTTTTCCCCATTTCCTTGGCTTTACTTCTTCTCCAAATGGGGATTGTCCTTCCTTCCGTCGAGATGATGAGACATAACGGAGGACGGGAGTAGACACCTTCCGTGAATCTGTCGGTGATGATCCCATTTGTCCGGACAAAGTGCTTTTGACTTCTTTGAAACATTCTCTGCAGCATGAGGGCATTCAATGCTCTTCTCTTCTTGGCATGGCTTTTCCTGTCGAGTGAACCTCCACAGAATAACTTCAGATACCACGTCTTCATCTATGTAAAATTTGGCGTCCGCGAAGTAAGACTCGGCTTCAGTAAATGGTTTGACGTCACCCAAGATTTTCTTTACTCCTCTCTGTAAAATTTGAAACATTGATGTAAGGTTGAAGGCACTATCCCATTTTCATGCACCCATGGCCTTCCTAATAGGAGATTGTAGGAGGTCTTAGCATCAATAACGTGAAATAGGGTGTTTGACTTTAAATCGCCTATCACAAGCTCAATTCTGATCATACCCATAACTCTTTGTCCTCCTTGATTGAAGCCTTGAATCATGAGACGACTGCGAGACAATTCGTCCATGGTGATGCCTAACTTCATCATCGTGGATTTAGGCATGATGTTCACTGCTGAACCTCCGTCCACAAGCATGCGACTAAGTTTTTGTTCTCGCACATACCCTGACACGAAAAGCGGACGATTATGTGGTTTAGATCCTAACAAGAGGTCTTCATCGGTGAATGTGATGGAAGCGCACGTCGCGCAGCAAATAGCATGGTCTTGAGACTCAGGCTCTAATTCTCCGGTCCTCCTTATCCTATTTGGTTGGATATCGAGATCCATTAATGCCTTTACCAATGCTACACGTATGGCTTCAGGGAGTTCCATCGCTTCTTCAATATTTGAATACGCTGGTGGATTTTCTGCCTGTGTTGAGACCTCTCGCTCCTCATGAGTTTCATATCTTCCTTCTGAGGCATCTTCGCCATCTACCTGATAGCAAGTTGTCATATGGACTGTCTCCGTTGGCCCTCTTACGAAGAACACTTTGGGAAAGTATTCTCCTAGCATAACTGGAGTTCGTGGCCCTTGGATTAATGGTCCATCTTCTTGTTCGGAGCCTCTCTTCACCATCCGTTTGGTTTTGTTTTTAGAATGTTGGTGCGAGCCTCTCTTTCGCTGCTCCTTCTTTGGTTGAGCATTTTGTCGTTGAGGAATGCGCTTTGTACGAGACTTCCGCCGAGTAACGAGCGTCCATCCTTCATTGTCATCAAAAGATGAGTCACCAACAAAGCCATCACCACATTGATTGTTTGGTTCACCCACCACTTCTTTTGTACATAGATCAGTCTTCTGGTGTATGCCCCTTATAGATTGAAACTCCGATCTTTTTGACAATACGGGCAACGGCACCGGCTCAAAGGATCCGAACACAATTGTGGCAACGTTCGCCTCCGCAATTTCGTCAACATCCAACTCAATCCTTCCTTGCCTAGCTAAATTCATAATTAGCTCCTTCAACACGAAGCACTTTTCTAATTGATGGCTGACAATTCTGTGGTATTTGCAAAATTTAGGTCGTTGACCCGGTTCATCTCCTCAGGCCGCTTACATTCCGGCAATTCGATTACCTTCTTTTCCAGAAATCCTCAAGCATACTGCGACATCGGAGTCAGAAAATGGTACGCTTCTCCTCCAATTCCTTTAAGGTGCGCCGACGTCTATCTACCTCTCGGGATGACTCCATCCTTTTGACTTCCCTCTTCTTATCTCGGGTGGAGATTTTGACCGGGACAGTGTTGATTGTCATTGCTTCCTTGATAGGCTTCTTGACCGGCTTATCTGTCTTTTGTCCAAAGACTTTCTCCTTTTTATGCTCGATGACGGGCTCATGCTTTCCTCCGTGGCTGGCAATGCTTAACTCCATATCATGGGCACGAGTGGCTAGCTCCTCAAACGTGCGGGGTTTAATTCCTTGTAGAATGTAGAGTAACCCCCAATGCATCCCTTGAATGCACATCTCAACTGCCGATATCTCCAAAAGCCTATCTTTGCAATCCAAGCTTAATGAACGTCATCGATTGATGTAATCAACAACAGGTTCATCTTTCCATTACTTGGTATTCGTGAGTTCCATCATACTCACGGTGCGACGAGTGCTATAGAATCTGTTCAAGAATTCTCGCTCCATTTGGTCCCAACTGTCAAGGGACATGGACTCCAAGTCTACATACCAATCAAATGCATTTCCCTTCAGGGACCGAACAAATTGTTTCACCAGGTGGTCACCCTCCGTTCCAGCATTGTTGCATGTTTCGACGAAGTGTGCAATGTGTTGTTTTGGATTGCCCTTTCCATCGAATTGTTGGAACTTGGGAGGTTGATATCCCGTCGGCATCCGCAAGTTGTCTATCCTCCTGGTGTATGGCTTAGAATACATGAGTGTGTCTCGGGAAGGTGCTCCGTATTGAATTCTGATGGTGTTCGTGATCATGTCCTGAAGTTGTTGGACTGACAAAGAACCCACCGAGGCGGTGTCAATTTTTTCGTGCGACTTCTCACCCGACTCTGTTTCATGACCCAATCCTTTCTCGTTGGATTCAGCCTCATGATGTGGTCCTTTCTTGTTTGCGTCTTGACCAGGCTCCTTATCATGATGTGCTTCCCACTTGTTGATGAGAGAAGCAATCTGCGCATCCTTCTCTTCGATCATCTTCGTCAATTTCGTGACCACTTCGCTCATATGGGCCAGCTGTTCTTCAATAGACATTGCTCCCGTCACCATAACCTACATGGCCATAGAATAAGACTCACCTATGGACGCGGAGGCAATCTTCTTCTGTGGGTCGTCACCTGGAGCCAAATTTGTAAACACGAATTTCCTGCGACAAATGAGACAAGAACACGTGTACAAAATAATATTTGTATTTATGAAATTTAGGGTTACAATCTCTGTATTGAATCCTCTGATTCGATCTCCAAAAATGTATAAAGAAAATTTGTGTTTGATGCGAGGGTCGTAGAGACTTGATCTTGATCAAACGGGTAGCACAAGGCTTGTTTGGTGTTTGGGATTTTCTATGGTGGAGGAACCGGCACGTATTTGTTGTGCTTGGTGGCTCTTCCAAAGTGTAGGTGAAGAATGCAGGGAGTTTTCTGCTTCTTCTCAATGCTAGGTTTTTTTGGCCCCCTCTTTCGTCTTTAAGCCTCCTATTTATAGACTCTTGTAGGATGCTTGACCTAAATAAATTTCCCTATTTAAAACCTTGTTTTGTGGGATTTTGATTTGATTTAAATCAATTCCCATAATCTGGCAATTTAACCAGATTATCTTCAATTGATTGACCTGATTAATATTTGATTTAAATCAAAGTCAATCACAGAAGATTCTTTCCCTTAATTTTGTCTTCATCTTGAACCGTCTGATGCACTCCGTCGGATGTCGCCACGTGTCACCTTTTTGACAGTTAATCCGATTTTGATGAGTCACACGCCACATGGGCGAATTATGGAGCCCACAATTTAATCCACTAAACCCTAATTATTTTCTCGTCCAACGAAATTTATTGCATCAAAATTTCTTTGTCTACAGGTATATTTAAATCATATTTATTATATGGGTTGGCCTAAGATGGTCAACTTGGGTTTGGCCACGTGGAGCTCAAATGGGTCGCACTCGGGCCAAGGGTTGCCCATTAAAAAAATCGGGTCATGCCAAGCTATAATATATCATGGGCTCGGGACGGCCTCCTTGGGCACACGGGTTGCAAGCCATATGATGAACCCGAGTTTACACATGAGACTAAATTCTGAATTCCAAAATACAATCAAGCTACCGCCTCTAAGCTAGCTACATTGCAAGCACCCTCCTCTTAAGGTAGTATAAGAAATCTACCACATTAATTCAGCCTTGCTCAATCCAATAAGTCAGACGAAAGTATGTCACCATATGTTCTGCCTCTTTTTTTGAATTTTCCCAATTGCTCAAAAAATTTGAATACGTGCCTCCTTTAAAACTGATATGGCACATAAACTTCATTGTGTGACCTAGTACCTTGCCTACAATGTTAAATTGTGGTTCAACATCAAGCATTTGTGTGTTCAATGAGAATAGGCTTGAATGGAACAACATCTAAGATGCTCATCTTTAATGTTTTATGCTTTCGTTGTTCATATTTTCTAAATCCATAGATATCACTACGAAAAACATGGATTTGGCAACAACTAGATATTGTTTGCCAATATCAAAAGTCTTTACTTGAAAGTATAGGCAACGAAAAATGGTTGTTGTCACAGGCGTTGCTTTATACCCCTGTCAGAAGTCATTGCATGAACACAATGGCAACTCAAATAGTAGTTGTTGGCATCTATCTTATGGAGTGACTATAAAGTCCTTGCTTTTCCTTTTCCCCAACAACTCGCTGATGTTGCCTAACTGCAACAAATAAGCAACCAAAGTAGAAGTTGTTGCCTATTTCTCATAGTTTTCATTTATTTAATTAAATTTGTTATATATTAAATATTTTGCTAGTTATACATAATATGAAATGTATTCAATTAAATTACATATAGTTCTTTTGCTAGTATACATAATGTGGGTATATGAATTTTGATAACTAATCATAAAGTGACACGTGGACGAAGGAATATTCCTTAGGTCAAATAATTGTGCTAATTAAATTTTATTTAATTAGCTAATTATCCTTGATTTAAGATAAGAATATCTCCCTAAATCAAGGATTCGATTTCCACCAAATCTCCTTGATATTATCCTTTCATCTCATTTAAGGAAAAGAATAATCCCCATCAATAGGGAGATGTGGTGTGGTGAGTTACAGAAGTGTTAGGGAGTTACACCAATGATCGCCAAATCAATGAGACCTATTCAATATGCTCTGTAACAGTTTTCAGTTGTGAAATTAATTAGCTTTATTTACTATAGTACCCCCTGAAACTTCGATCAAATCTCACTTTACTCCTCCAAAATTAAAATGGCCTACTTAACCCCCTTGATCGTGGTTTTGTGTTCCACTTTACCCCCCAACCATTAACACTATTCAAAAGACTGTCAAAAATGCTGACGTGGCAGGGTCATTATGTTAAAAGCACCCACACACTACTACATTTTACAATTTGCGTGACGAAGAAAATTTGGTCGAGCAAAGTACATTTGAGTCGCACAAACCTCAGCGCGACAGAAAATTCGTCGCACAAAGGTTGTGAAAAAGACTTTGCACAACGAAAATTTTTAGTTGGCCGCAAAACCCAGAGCTACAGCTTAACCTTTCGAACAAAAGTTTAGGACGAGACTAACTTTCGCCTCTCAAAACTTTTTGCGATGACAACATATTCGTACACACTCGACGGTTTACCTTCGTCGCACATAAATGTAGGGATGAGAGTACTGTTCGTCTCTCAAACCTTTGTGCGACGATGTGGGTTGGCGATGAAAGTATCTTAGTCGCTTTTTTCGCGAGACTAAGCTTTCGCTGAACAAAAATAAGATATATTTTATTTAATTTTACATTTTACATTTTTTTTATTTGTTAAAAAAAAATTTGGTTTTTGTTTTTGGTAATAAAATGAAATTGCAATAAAAAAAATGTAATGAAGAGAAATTTTTAAAAAAAATAATGTGAAGGCGCCGGAGCACCATCTCTGTTATCGCCTCACTCACCCCATATATCATACGACCGTCGCTCTCTGAGCAACGCGCCGGAGCACCGCCTAAAACCCGCCACCAACACCACCACTAAACGGCCTTGTAGCTCAGGCCGTGAACCCGACGGCCGAGATTCGTTCCTCGCTCGGCCACAATCGTTTGATTAGGAGTCGAACGCAAAACAGGCGCAACATTTAAACCATCTTCTACCTGAACCTCATCATCATCTCGACGCACGGTAAACCGTGCTGGCACGCCCGCTCATAACCGCACCGCACCCAAAAGAAGGACGTCACGTGTTGACACGCATCCCCTCGGCCCGGAGCACCAGGCCGCGAGATTTGCGACGGACAAACAAAAGTCTTATCTTTCATGGATGGTTCATCTTGATATAATCAAATAAGAATGTCGCCAGAGGATGAAGGGCTCACCGTTTTCCACACTCCGAAAGGAATTTATTGTTACAAGGTAATGCCATTTGGTTTTAAGAATGCAGGTGTGACCTATCAGCGGGCGATGCAAAAGAACTTTGGGGGCATGTTTCACAAGAATGTTAAGTGCTACATTGATGCCTGGTGGTCAAGTCACAGAGAAGAGAAGATCACTTGAAAGACCTGAGAATGGTTTTCAATAGACTGCGAAAGTGTCAACTCAAGATGAACCCTTCGAAAGTGTCACATCAGGTAAATTGCTTGGTTTCATTTTTAAACATCGAGGCATCGTAGTAGATCAGTCTAAGATTAAAACTATCTAGGATATGGCCGAGCCAAGAAATTTACGTGAGTAAAAAGTTTACAGCCACATCTCGCTTTTATTCAACAATTCGTCTCAAACTTTGCAGGGCGGTGTCAACCATTCTGTCGTGTTATGAACAAGGATGTCTCATTTGTTTAGGATGAGGCTTGTCACAATACCTTGGAGAGCATAAAGAAGTACTTATCGAGTTCATCACTATTAGGAGCTCCTATTTCGGCAAGCCAGTCGTATTGTACATTACGGCTCAAGAGAGATCAATGAGAGCCCTTTTGGCGCAAGAGAATGAGTCACATAAAGAGTAGGCACTCTACCATCTAAGTCGAACCCATACTGGTCCTAAACTAAACTACACACCTATAGAAAAGACATGTCTTGTACTTGTTTTTGCTATTCAAAAGTTAAGGCACTACATGCAAGCGTTCACGGTCCATCTAACTGCACGAGCTGACAAGGTACATTATGTCAAAACCAGTCTTAACGGGGCATTTGGCCAAGTGGACATTACTTCTCAATCAATATGAAATCATCTACACTCCAGCAAAGGTGGTTAAAGGTCAAGTTGTTGTAGACTTCCTAGCTAATCATCGAATTCCAGAAGACTGGGAAATTTCAGATGACATACCCGAAGAAAAAGTCTTCTTCACTGACGTTTTTCTTGCGTGGACGATGTTCTTTGACGGATCAACTCGTATAGATGGGGCAGGGGCTAGCGTAGTCTTCATATCACCCGAGAGGCATGTACTGCCCTATTCATTCTGCTTAAGTGAGCCTTGCCCAAATAATGTTGCAGAATACCAAGCTTTGATCATAGGCTTGCAAATGGCGGTGAAGATGAAAATATAAACCTAGCAATATCGTAAACGACCTGCTAACACGACACATATTGGCAAACAAATTTTAGTATTTGAGTCCGTGTTGACCCGTTAGCCACACAGTAATCTAACATGTCGTTTTAGTGTCAATTCACGAAAACACGAATCCACTAGTTAAGCAATGGTAGTTTTATAATTTTCTATTCTAAAATCCTTACGAACCCTAGCATTGTCGTAATCATCTTCATTCCGCTGTGCTTCACACTCACACAATTCACTTTCTATTTCTCAACCTCATTTTCTTCCTTCTGCGATCTCATCTTACATCTCTCTTGTTGTCTCTGTCTCTCTCTCTCTTTCCAATCTTCCCTCCTCAAATCCTCTCTCAAGCAAGTACAATTGTCTTTCTTGATTTTTCTTGGTAAATTTATTTGATTTTTAGTTTAGATTTATGTTTTGGGTTGCATTGCATATGGGTTTCTCTTTTAATTACGTATTACATCAGTTGTTTCAACAATTAAACTGTCCTTTACATTCTGGATTTCTTAGGTTATGATGTGCGGGTTTCTCACATCTGGGTTTCTTTTCATCTTTGATACAACAAGTAAACTATATAAACCAAATTCTTTGAAGTTTTGGAAGCTTTATATCTATACATAATATTCATATTAAATATATAAAAAAAAGTATGAAAGAGGAGAACAATGTCATACCAATACTTTTATATAATTACATATCGGTTTAATATTATATAAAAGTATGAAAGAGGATTCATATTATATAAAGAGTATGAAACAGGGGAAACATGACTCATATTACATAATTACATCTCGGTTTCTTTCTATTGTTGTTTCTAATGATATTTATATGTTTTGAAGGGGATATGGTGGATGTTACAGAAAATAGCTCTACCAATGCTTTTGAGGAGTATGTTGAAGTTTCAATGGGTATTGGTACAACTATTGAAAATATAGAAGAGAAAGAGTTAAGCCCTACAAAGAAAAAGGTTAGCACTATGTGGGTAAGCATAAACTAAGATCTCCTGCTTGGGAATCATTTGATATATTGCCTCTTGGTGAAGATAAGAAAAAGCATGCTAAATATAAAAATTGTGGGATTATATATGAACGTGATAATGGGTATGGTACAGGAAATTTGTGGAATCATGCTAAAAATTGCCTTAAGAAGCCACATGGTGATGTGAAGCAATTATTTATGTCATCTTCAGGATTGCGTTCCTCGCAACTTGATCATGTGAAATTTCATAACTTGTTAATAGAGGTGATCATCAAGCATTGTTTACACCATAATCAACTGAGCATATCCAGCCCCAAAACAACTAGCACCAAGGCAGACACGCCTTCTCACCTGTCGAAGGAAGACACTTTTCCATAGCAGCGACACTGCCAAGCTCTCGACCGTCAAGCTCCCAACCGCCAAACCTAATCTCCAAGGACACGTGTCACAGCCACAGCGACTTGCACAAAGTCCCACGTTGAAACTTTGTGCAAGGGTCCCATTTTCACTTCTCTATAAATATGGAATTGTACCCAAGTAAAAAGGGTAACTACTTTCTCACCTTTACTGTTACTCGCCAAATTTACCACTCATAGTGACTTAAGCATCGGAGAGCCTTGGCCGGCACCACACCGTGTCGAAGCTTGACGACCTCTCCTACTTTGTCTTCTACAGCTCTTCCCTTACCGAAGGTCCTTACCTTCTCCCCTGCTGAAGACACTCTACTTCTCTCTGAGTTGACCTCCCAAAAAGAGCTTCAACAAGCATAATTTGCCTTTTATAGCGTATGTCTCTCCTGATATCAAACTGCCATGTAGAAACATCGTTAAGGCATGTGTGTTGAGGATGTTTAAAAGTGAAAAACAAAAACTTTATAGTTTGTTAAGCGCAGTTTAGGGAAGAATTTGTTTAACTTTAGATTTATGGGCCTTTATATGTACTGATGGGTATCTTGCTCTTACTACTCACTTTGTTGACCAAGATTGGAGATTGAACAAAAAAATTATAAATTGTTTTCATATGCATCCTCCACATTCTAGTATTGCATTATTTGAAAAATCAATACATTGATAACTGAGTGGGGGATTGAGAAGAAGTTGTTTTCTATGATTTTGGATAATGCTTATACAAATACTTCTTTTGTTGATATTTTGATGAATCAGTTGAAATTTAGATGTCTTCTATTGATGAGTGGCAAGTTTTTTCATGTGCGTTGTTGTGCTCACATTTTAAACTTGATAGTCCAAGATGAACTTAAGAAAATTGATTCGTCAGTGATAAAGATTTGTGAGTGCATCAAATATATAAAGGGTTCTGAGGGGAGAAAATGAAAGTTCTATGAATGTGTTTCACAAGCAGGGATAATAGGTAGTAAGAGAGGAACTCAACTTATACCATGCTTGAGAGTGCACTTTTCTTTCGTCATGATTTTATTAATTTAGGGTTGATTGATTCCAATTTCACTAGTTGTCTTTCTCCCCAAGGGTAGATTAAAGTAGAGAAGATTTCCAAGTTTTTGAGGTCCTTTTATTATGTTACATGCTTATTTTCTAGGACAAAGTACCCCATATCAAATTTATTCTTCCCTAAGGTGTTTATAATCCAGCACAAAATTAAGGCAGCCATGGAAGATAGTGATGGTTTCATGAGCCAGATGGGAACTACTATGAACATGAAGTTTGAGAAGTATTGGTCAAAGTACAGTTTAATTCTTGCAATTGCAATTATTATGGATCCTCGTTATAAGTTATATTTTGTAGAGTGGGCTTATACCAAGCTTCGAGGCAAGGATTCTGAAGAATTTAAGTGTGTTAGAGACACATTGGCTTCTCTTTTTTATGTGTACTTGGAAAATTTATCTCATCTTCTTAATTCGAATTATGGAATGAATGAGGCAACTAATCACACGGAATGTGGCGATACCATTTGTAGGTAACCTAAACTACTTTTTTGTTGTTTTTATATGTATTGTTGCATATTGTATGGCTCCCTAATGTTTGTATGTTTCATTTTGTATGATGTACGATTTTGATAATAGTTACAAAAATGGTCCAAGTTCAAGTAAGAAAAATGAATTGCATAAGTATTTGGATGAGGAAAGACTAGATAGAAAGCAAAACATAGATGTTCTTTTTTGGTGGCAAATGGAGCATTTTCATTGTCCAATACTTTCACATCTAGCTCGAGATGTGTTAACAATTCCTATTTTTACAGTTGCATTGGAATCGGCTTTTAGTGTTGGTAAAGGAGGTAATAATTATATAACTAAAAACTAGTGTTTTTTTTATATGTTTTTTTTTTCATTATGTGAATTAATGCTTTGTAATTTTGGGGTTTTCAATGCTTAGCTATGGAGGAAGAGAGTGCTACTATAAAAAGCCTTACTAAAGATGTCTTCAAACTTAATTGTGAAGATACTAGATCAGGGCAATGCTCAAATAGTATTTCTCTTGATGATTGATGTGAGTTATTGATGAGTAATTGATATTTTATCAATATAATATTTCTCAATAATTGTATACTTTCTCATAGTTGTCTATATTTTTTTTTCTTCCAGGAAAATTGAAAGTGAAATGTTGAAGTTTGGATCATGTTCATGGATGCCATGCATACCTGTTCTTTTTCCTTTTTGTTATCTCAAGTTTGGTGTAACTATTTAATATATTTTTAGCTTTTCTTTGGAATGTTATTAATCTTTATCGACATATATAATGTATTATTTGGAGACCACCAAACCAAAAAAATGTATTGTTTGGAGATATTATATTTTAAGATTTTAAAATTCATTATAAAAAAATAGTTTATTTTTCTTATTGTGTGAAATGGGTCGTGTCGTGTGATTCACAAATTGTAACGGGTCGTGTTCATGTTCGACATTTTCAACCCGTTTTCTTATCTTGTCATGTCGCATCAACCTGTTAAGAAAAGTCGGTTGACACGAACACTGAAAAAACAACATGAATGTCACGTCTATGAAAATATCAAGCTTAGAAGTGTATGTGATCAACCAGCCCATTACGAGGTTATGAATGATGATTTGATTCCATACCACCAAATAGCCACGCAGTTATTTGAAAAGTTTGACTTCGTGATGTTGGAACATGTGCCAATAAAGGATAACCAAATTGCAGATACCTTAGCCATGAGTTTTAGTATGGAAGTCTTATTCACATATCAAACTAGAACTCATAAGTTGCAATAGTCCAAACTAGTCCTCACACCTCATACATCATAGTTGTCTTGTGGACGAGTCGTTTGTCTTTGATATCACTATACGGTCAGTAAAAGAAAAAATGACTCAAAGGTCATTATCAGGATTCTCAGCAAGCTTATGAAGGTAAGTGAATGTACAACAAGAGATCTCTGCTCTTAGTAAGGCATTTTGGGCCAAAAGGAAAAATAGCCCAAGGACCCATTGTACCTAGGAACAGTGCGTTGTATGACAACAGAAGTTAAATGAGCCCAAGAGGAGCCCAATCTAGAACCAAGGCTGAAATTCCTTATTGGGAATTCTCTTCATCTTATGTGTTGGCTTTATAAGCCACACTTAGGCTATTCTCAAGTTAGGGTTTGAGTCTCCTAAGAAATTGGGTTGTGGTGTTGAGAAGAAGGAGAAATGTTTTCCTCCACCTTAGCTAAAATGTGTCCACCAAGAGGGAGTCTAGCATCTCTATCATCTTCGATTTTTTCTTCTTCATCCTCTTCACATTTGGTGTAGTGAAATAGTGGGCATCTCATTCGATGCCTTTATTAAAGAATCTATACAAGTTCAAGGAAGAAAAAAGGCCTTGCACAAGGTGTTCAAACTTGGTTTAACCAAGATGAGTGATGAGTCTGTTTTATATTATATATTTAACCCTATTCTTAGTATATTTTGGTTAATATTTTGGAAGAATTTTGATACTTTGAATTATATTTTCAATATAGGACTCTCGACTTCCTCTAGAGAAAAACATAATCAAATAGATGAATTTTAGAGTAATTCCAGTTGGAGGACGTACGTGAGTCACTTAGCTTGATCATATCAAAATATCATACTTTTCCACCAAGTGATGATTTCCTGGTGAATAAATGAAGGAGTGATGTGCAGTGTTGGAATAGTGACGCTTTGGGCTTGTATTGCATTTTTGGAGCCCAAGATGACCTCGGATGGGTTCATGACCTTCTGGAGAAGTGTTTGAAATATTTTTATCTTTAAAATGAGCTATCTTGGGCTAGATTTGGAGGAGATTTGAGACCAAAACGTGGCTAGGCAGATTGTGGACAGATTCTCCTAATCCAATTTGGACTTTATTTCCTAGTCTTATTTTATTTTAACTTAGTTTCCTTGTGGGGCTTGGGTAGCTAGGTTTTAGGAGGTATTTAAGCTCCTTTTCACAGCAATTTAGTGACTCCCTTTTAAAGTTCTTTTTGGCGTTTGGAGCAATTGCTAGGGTTTTGGGTTTAGCGACTTTCAAGTGTTTTCATTCTTATTCTTCCGAATGATATTTTCTTGGATTTCAATTATGAATATGCGTAACTAATTCTCTTTTGCTAGGGCCTTGAACCTTAGCATGAATATGTGATCTTTATTTAATTGCTTATGATTGAGTGCATGCCTACTTTGAATTGTTAATCACTGTTTTAAACTATCTAATTGTCTTAATGCCTGATCACCATTAGGATCTTTAGGAAAGTAATTGGATGCAATTTTGGTCGGAAGGTTCCCTGAAATTGATGCTAGCTTCTTGTGATTAATAATTTGAATTTCACTAAAGATGAACACCACGTCTTAAGGGTTGCATGGTTTTTCAAAGGGTTTTTACATAACTTAATGAGTCTTTTATGTTCAGATTTGATCCGAACGTTCGGACGGGTTGCATGTTGGATATACGTTCTATGTTGGAGGTTCCAAGTAAAATATAAATTAGGAAAACCTAACCTTCAAAGTGGCTTGTGCAAATAATAAGTAATTGGTAGAAATTCATAGGATTGCTAGGTGATGGTGAAACCCTAGTGCTTTTATAAATTGGTATTTGAAAATCTTTCCTTCATTCGTAATTGTTTATGTTTCAAATTTATTTTTAGTATCACACAAGTTCATATTAATCTTTCTCTACTTTTAATTTTAGGTAATAAATTGGAAATTGTTTTCACATAAATTGCTAAATAGTCCTTGTGGAGAACGACCTTGCATGAGCATATATACTACAATAGCCTTGTATTCTTGCAAGTATTTTACGTGATTTTAACCCTGTTTGTACAGGTACTAAAAATACTATCAATGAGCTTTAACGGTATTTTTCTCATTCTTCTTTCATTTGAATTTTGTGTATAAAAAGATTATGTCTCAAAGATACATGGGTAAAAATGGAATAGACTTAGCCCAACAAGTTTTAAGTAAATTGCTTCCACTATTGAATAGATATTCATATGTTTTGTGGCTAAAATTCAATAGAAAGTTTAAGATACATGTTTCCTTTACAAGGAGGATAGGAACGTGTTGATTAACATGTTGGCATTAAGATACATGTTTCCCTTACAAGAAGCTCCTAACACATGCTTCCCTAGCTGATGTCTTCACAACAGCGGAGCATTACGTGCTTTGGGACGACGATATGACCACTGCTAAGAAGTCTGTCAAACAACCTGACCAACTACCCAATGAGGTAGGACAAAAGAATTACGGACCAAACATTGGGAATAATGGAGGGCAATGCCAGTTCCCATCCAAAGGCGACTCTGTAGCTAGTAAGAGCTACACTGAATTTACAATTCCTGTCAATCAAATCTGACCCAAGTTAAGGATAAGCCATGGCTGAAGAAGCCGTCACCTCTGAAATCTGATCTCGGAAGAAGCATCTGCGCCTTCCACGAAACGCATGGACACTACGCTACCGATCTTGGAAGAAGCATCTTGAAGAGCTGGTAAAAGAGGGCCATTTCACCGAGTTCGTGGCCAAGAAAGCTTTTCAGCATATCGAGAATCGTGATGCTCAAGGGCGGATCCATATATGGGCTAACATGTACTTTAGCACAATGCTAACTTTGAGATTAGGCTTATTGTGTAGGCTCAATCTAGACCATTCAAAGAAATTAACCCGCTATGGACAAGAAATCAGTCCACTACAAGAAGAAAGAATAGAGAGATGGAGCAGACGGAGAGAAAAGAAAGAAAAGAATAAGAGAGGAAGAACAAAAAAGAATAAAGAGAGAGAGAGAGAGAGGGATAGAGAAGAGGAAAACAAAATAATAATAAATAAATAAATAAGAGATTAAACAAACAAAAAGAGAGAGAAGTGGAAATATAATAATAAAAAAGAGAGGTTGAGATATGTGTTGGGGTGGAATGTGTTTTTATTTTGTCAGGTACACTGCCCAACAAAAGGTGATGTTTTCATTTTATTTTTACTTCCTTTTTTGTACTTTAATTCCTTCTAAATATTTGTTCCTTTTTTCTTTATGTAGAAACTGTGTATTCAATTATAATATTTGAGATATTACAACCTATATTTATACCCAAATTATAAGATATCTTCCTAGTGGTTACAATGAAACGAAAACCCATTATATCCTAATAAAGGCTAATAACAACATAACAGCTCAAACACTAATGTATTGTCATTGAAGACCCTTAACTATGGTAACTCCCGTAACCCCCCAATACTCCCTCGCAAACTTGACGCTGGAGAGGTGACAAGTTTGGAAATAAGACATGAAAAGAAGGAATATAATAAAGATGAGGAATGGAAACAAAAGAAAATTCATCACATGGAAAACAGAAAGGGGTGCGTGCAGAGATAAAAGAAGGAATATTTGAAGGGAATAAAGAGGTTAAGAGAGGATGCAGCACAACAGTAGAGGATAAAAGGTGAAACCAACTTGGGAAACAGAGAAAAGAAAACGAGAGCATGGGCACGTTTGAATTTCAAAGCACCACAGAAACAATAAGGTACGGGGAAGAAAACCATAGGGGAACAAAGAAGTAATAACGAAAATATTATCACAAGAGGATAGAGGCCCATATAGATTAAAATATAGAGGGATGATTGACCCAAAAAACAATAATAAGAAATAAAGGAGAAAACCAAGTGAGACAGAGAAAGTAGTCAAGAGAAGGAGAGAGAACAAGATGCAAGAGACAATCCATGAAAAGGAAAGGAAACTCAAGATTCCAGAGACAGCCCATGACAGGGAGAGAGAAAACACAATTGAAAAGAAGAGAAGATAATACCCCAGTAACATAAAAAAATTATAAAGAAAAGAAGACAATACCCAAGTAACAGAGAAGAAGAAATGCAGCGTGAGAGAGCATTGAAGAAGACAGAGACCAACAGTAAAATCAAAGAAAGAGATTGGGCTTAAGAGGGGAGGAGAACACAGGTTGAGCATAGATAGAGCGTGTGAGGCCGATACCAAGGCAGCAACACAGTGATAGGGCTTGAGTGGCCGATACCAAGTCGGCAACACAGAGGAAGAAACAGGGGCTGTGCAAAGGAGCATTGGTGTGTAGCACGGCAGAGAAGGCTCAGCAAGCGTTGATGAGGCTCATGAAGGAAAGAGAGACGGCTCAATGAGCGATGACAAGCAGCATCAACAAATGAGGGGAAAGTATAGAAAACACGATAGAGAAACCATCAGAAATACATGAGAGAGAGAAACCATCAGAAATTCATGAGAGATAGAAACCACGATTGCATACTAGGATAAGGCTCAGCGAGCATTGACAAGGCTCACGGAGGGAAGAGAGACAGCTCAGCGAGAAAGACGGCGCGAGGGAGACAAAGAAGTGGACAGAGATTTCAAGAGAAAGAGAGAAACCAAGACGGTAAGGAAAAGTTCAAAAGCTTATGAGACGAAGAAATGGACAAAAAAGGGAGCTTATGAGAACAAAAAGCTCAAGAAGGATAGGCAGTGGCTGTGCAAGAGAACAATAATGGCAGGATAGCACAACATGAGAGAGATAAGAGCCAGTGAAGAGACAATCTGCAATGAAGACAGCGTGATGGAGACACAAAAAATAATAGGCTAACAGAAGAAAAGGTTGCAGTGGTAAAAGAAAAGTGCGGCTACAGCTGAGGTGGAAAGAAAAAACATATTCATTTTTGAGAAGCAAAGAGGAAAAAACACTATACATACAAACACCCTTAAGGGTGAGGAATGAGGAGCGCCAACGACTCTCAATGTTGGCAATTGGAGGATTGCTAATCGGCGTTAGCCATTAGCTTTGTTACCATGTAGAAACTGTATATTCAATTATAATATTTGAGATGTTACAACCTATATTTATACCCAAACTATAAGATATCTTCCTAGTGGTTACAATGAAATGAAAAACCCATTATATCCTAATAAAGGCTAATAACAACATAACAGCTCAAACACTAATGTATTGTCATTGAAGACCCTTAACTATGGTAACTCCTGTAACCCCCTAACACTTTCTTTGTTTCCCTTCACTCTCTTCCAAATATTTCAACAATATTATCAATAATTCCAACATTTTTTCTATTTCAAATGTTGTATAATAAGAAAAAGTTCTAAATATGATGAAGAAAATATAATGAAAAAAGAGTGCATATAATATATATATATATATATATATATTGTAACAAACAATGGCTTATAATTTACCCCAAAACAAAAATTTAGCCTACTCCTACAAATATTCCTAGATCCGCCATTAGTGATGCTACCAAGGAACCTCCCCAAAATATCATAAAGATCAACACTATCCTAGCAAACTTCGAGGAGTCCGGAATGTCCAGCAAAGATAAGAAGAGGAAGATTAAATAGGCAACTGTAATTTCTCAAGTCTTAACTAGCTGCCTAGCAATATAAGAAGATTATGTAATCTGCTTCCAAAAGAAGTGCCTAATTGGGCTTGATCTACCACACAATGACGCCCTTGTCATCAGCATCTAGGTTGCGCAAGCCGTGATCAACCGAATTCACGAAAACGAGTGCAACGCAACCAACATACTACAACTTTCAGTTGTTCAACAGATGGACATGGAGGGCAAAATCAACAAGTTCGCCAGGCCACTAACCGGCTTCAATGAGACGACATCGGTTACCTTGGGAACAATAAACCTAGATGTTTATTCCTCACTAGTGATCAACTCCCAGACTTTTATGATTATCGAAGTGATCTCCCTACATTGGCATTTTGGGCATACCATGGATTTGCAAGCTCAATGCAATCACTTCTGCCACACACCATAAAATACGCTACCCAGTTCATTCCAATAAGTCGAATAGACAAGAAGGGGGATTAAAAGCCCAACAAGTATTTCACATTTCCTACTCGCGCCATGTAGAAGCTGAAGGGCATTTGTGAGAACATGAATTTTGACAACCAATTAGAAGGTGACACATAGACAGATGAATATTCCTTAGGTCAATAATTGTGCTAATTAAATCCTATTTAATTAGCCAATTATTCTTGATTTAAAATAGGAATATCTTCCTAAATCAAGGATTCAATTTCTACCAAATCTCCTCGATCTTATCCTATCATCTCATTTAAGGAAAAGAATAATTCCCATCAATAGGGAATTATTCTCCACAAACCCTACCAAAGATGGACGCTCTATATAAAGATGGCATATCACTACACATGAGGTAATTCTAAGAACCCTAGCAAGACTCCTCTCTCTCTCTCTCTCTCTCTCTCTCTCTTTTTCCCCCTCCCATCCCGACACACACACCAACTCCTCTCAGGTAGAGGAAAGCTCCATCCTTTTAGTTAAAGTTGTATCTCCTTAAGACCATTTCACTGACTTTGGTATCAAAGGGTCTTTGTTGACCGCATTTATTTTGCAGGATTTGAGGAAATTAGGATCGAGAGTGAAGAGGATCTATGTTAACTCGCAATTTTATAGGCCAATTAGTAGTATAGCAAGACAAGTACGAGGTCGTACACATGAGGTCGTACCCAATTCCAGAAAACCAGAAGTTATAAAATAAACAAAACCGAAATTGAAAGCAAAGTTTAAACATGATTGAGAAGAGTACAATAATTGAAAACATAAAATTAAACAAAAGAAGAAGAAACTAAAACTGGTTTTGGGTTTGAAAACAGTTTTAGGACACTAGGGAACAATCCAATTCTAAGTCTCAAGCAATCAAATTAACAAGGTCAATTCAAGTAAAAAGATTAATATTTCTCTCTAAAATATAATTTAGCCATGGTGTTTGGTCGAAACCTTGTATTCCTAATTCCCTAATCAGATCCTTTGTTTTCGAACCTAAATCAGGCATTAGAAATCCATTAAGCATAGGACAACATTTAAAACAACCAAGCATGTATCTAATCCCTGTTATCTAATGTCCATACATACTCTTCCTATTTATAGTTCAATTTGAATTAAGGCATTATGTCTACTCTTAATTCCAACCAAGATAACTAACATACAAGTTTAAATGGTAATCAAACATTCAAACAAGCATATCAACATATAAGCATAACGAATAAGAACAAGAACTAGAATTGAAACTTGGAAACCAATCAAACTTGAAAACTTAAAATCATCATTCATAACAATAACAGAAAATTTCAAGACTTTGAAAAACAAAATACAGGAAAGAAAAATATAAGGGAAATAGAAGGGAAGATAAGAAGATAAGACCAGTATGCTAGAGATGGAAGCTCAACTCTAGGGCTGCTAGGAGGCCAAGGCCTCCCAACTGCTGCCCTTACTCCTCTCTCCCTTCTCTACACTATGAATGTGTCCCTTTGTGTCTGAATATGTGGAGAATGTATGATGAATCATGAATCATGAATGAGTTTTAGCTCTTTGGAGACTCTATATTTATAGGCACAGGGGTTAGGTGAAATCAGATTATATAATTAAGTCCACCAACCACACCCACTTGACCTAACACACCAATGTAATTGAAAATCAATTTCTTTTCTTATTTGGTTTGTTGCACTTCATCTTCTTTTATTTCTTTTGGCTGCTAGAAAGCTCCACTTGAATTATAATTAGATCACCGACAATATCAATGCATGCTTAGATCAGAATGACCAAACAACAATTAGCTCATGCTTAGGTTAGAATGACCAACAATTTCGTGGGCTCATAACTTGAAATTCCCTTAAGAAAATGACAACTTTGAGCCCTCCAACTTGAAGTCCAGAATGTCATCTTTCCAACCACATGTCAATTGGGCCAAACCAAGGTCAAATGAAGATGTTAAGCCTGAAACAAATTGCTAACTTAGTCTTCAGGTTTGCATGTTTTTGCACCATTTTGCACCTTTTTCTATCCAGTGCTACCTAAAGCTCAATTAACTGAATGACATATACAAAATAGATTAAACGCACAAGTTTAACTCAAAAACATAATCAAATCATATGCTATAAGGGTACAAAATGATATACAATTATGCAATGATCAATCTTCCACAAATATTCTCCTCGAATTTTTTTTTGTACGAACTCATAATATGAAATTGATACCCAAGATGAAATACTTCATAACATAACTATTGATGCTAAAAAATGGACTACCAAGATTGAGTCCAACTTAGAGATGAGATGTGATGGATGATGGGTGAAGGTGAGGACTTTCAACATGTGTGTGAAGATTTGGGCAAGCGATGAATATACAGAAGACAAGATACGTGGTTCACCCTTAATGAATGGGCTACATCCATGGAGAAGTATATTCTCATTCTTCTAATAATGTGTATTTACATTTGTACAAGGGGTTGGGCCCAAATATAAAAGGAAGAATGGAGAAGCTCATGTCTAAAAGTCAAGCCCAGCATAGGGATCCCTTCCTAAGTGGGATTCTTTGCCTTGCTTAGATTTGTAGGTGAGGAGAAGCCTACACATCTTGTAATAATATTCTAATGTGGGATTCTTTGCCTTGCTTAGATTTGTTTCTAGTTGCTTGGTCAAATATGATACAAACAACAGTCCCCCAAGTTCTTAAGTAAGGAGGTACTTCTTTCTTGGAGATTATAATTTTCAATGCACTGACTGAGCAACTCCTTTGTGTTCTTCCAAGTTGTGTGGTGCACCATCTCCAATACCCTACGTTCTCAAGTAAGAAGGATCTTGAAGGGAGAAACTTGCATGTGGCTCGGTACAGAGTTTTTAAGCCAATTCTCTGTACCTACCGATCCTAGCATCTTGACGTAAACTGTCGAAGGACAAGGTGTTGATCATCATGATGGACTGTAAAAGGGCAAGGTACCAAAGGTCATTATAAGTTTAGTGGAGGGAGAATGTTGAAAGCGATATGTTGGTGCCGAACTATAAGATGGGCTACAATAAGTTTAGTAGGTGTTGGCTCACTGTTGCCAAAGATAAGGCCCATCCCCTTTTTGCTCAACCCACGTGCCCTTTTTAATTTTGTAAAAGTGGATAGCGCCAGCATAAGCTTTGAGAGATTAAGCCTATAACTCCTACGTGGGTAGATGACTTTTCAGCGAAAACATTCGGCAATTCTCTCAACATACAAAAGGGGGTTTGTTCTATATGTGAAGCTTCTAAGTGATGGTGCTGCTGCACAAAATTAGGCAAGAACACAAGGCTTCTTGATAAAATTGTTGGGCATTGTGTTACCCCATCAAGTACGTGGGATTTTGCAAATAGAGTCGGCAATCCTTTATCACCTATCGGTTTGGGTGTGTCTCTTGGCTAAGCTACCGAACGATAGATGTATGAATGCTAATGAGGGGTAGCTCTTCATAGTGGATTGAATATGTCGATTCACAGTGGGAATATGCGAAACATATGTATTTTCAAGATTGATGGCAATTTGGGCTCGTCAATTTGATTCGTTGCTGCTGCTAAGCGCAATTCCAAGAAACATGTTGGCCTCAACCCTTGGAGTGCGATTGAAGGCTTCATAACCATGAATATATGCATTCATCCATTGTGGGCACGGATCGGTGACCGGCGAAAATGCCGATTAATGAATTTACAGATCATTTGGAGGTGTAGGCACATGCTAGTTGTCTTGACTTGCCGAATGTAGGTGTATGATTATTGATGAGAAGGGGAGCTTCGAGTGGATTGAAGATAGGAATTCTACAATACCGTTTGGCATCCTGTGATTGGAGTCCAAAATTAAGTGAGGGACCAAAACACACCACGATGGGCAATCTGCAGAACTTGTGCATTTTCAAAATTGTCTGCTTTTTGAACTTATTGGTCTTGATTTGGCGCTGCTACCGAACATGATTTCGAGGAACATATGGGAACCTCAACCTTTGGGATGACATTTGGTATTGGAGTAGAGTGCGTTTATGTGCTCAGTTTTCTTCGCTTCCCATTCAATAATTTGGTGTTCATGGGAATTCAAGCATCTCTCCAGGCTGGTGGAGTGGATGGTGTCGTACAGTAACCTGTAGTTGCCTAATATTTGGCAACTTCATCCCAGCTTGCCGATTGGTAGCCTGGATTGATCTGGAGCTTCCTCTTTATTAGACACATGTCAATTGATGTTATGGATGTAGTCTCTTTCGACTATTTTTGAAAATAGACACGAGGGTGTCTTGAGCCATTATCGCTGAGGGTGCCGAACGATAGCCCATGAATAATAAGCAAGGTGGTGATGTCTTGAAGTTTCTGTTCGAGACCATTGTCGTTTGAAATCCTTTTGAAATTGTCGAACGGTAACCTAATGGCATATGGGTTAATGTCATGCAATGATATACATGCAAGGTGGCCCTTATCTTTTTTAATTGATGGTGATGTGCTTGTCAAGAATATATATGCATGTTGGGTATTGATCAGTTGTTTGGCATGGTGTCGAACTGTATGATATGGGGGCATAAACTTACATGCTTCAATTTGAACCTCGCAAGTGCCTTGAGTAATTTCTCAGCCTAGGGATGCAGAGTGGCAATATTTGTTCCAATTGGCATTTGAGGGGCGCATGAGGCAGAATGGCAGCTAAGTGCCGTTAGAGATCTTTGTAGAGATACCGTATGTGTAATTGTTGATTGCCACTTGTGAGCTTGTCCCCTTTTGATAGCTGAGCAATATATTAATACCACCCCACTTTTCAAGTTCACGTGCCTTTTACTAAAGCTGATGACAATTAGATATGAATTTTTTAATCTCAATTAGATATGCTTTTACTTGCTCAATGTTAATCACAATTAGATATGCACTTTTTAATAGAATAATGAAATAGAAAAAATAAGGATATTCCATTTATCTTTACGAAAAGTGATGTTCCTGAGAAGGCATTACCATATGTGCCAAAGGCATCGTTCGCGCTAAATGATGACAAGATGCTGAGGGTATCGCATGCGTCGGAGAGGTAGGGTGCCGATGATGGGGGTGCCAAAGGCATCACACTCGTTAAATGACAGGGGTGCCGAAGGTATCGCACATGCCGAATGACGGGGTGCCAAATGCATTGCACACGCCAAATGACAGGGTGCTAAAGGCATCGCATGCACCAAATGACCGAGGTGCCAAAGGCATCGCACGGGATCGAGAGATGGGGTGTCGAAGGCATTGCATGTGCAGACCGATGACGGGCTGTCAAGGGCATCACACGCATCGAAAAGGCGGGGTGCCAAAGACATCGTACGCGTTGAATGATGACAAAGTGTCGAAGGCATCGCACACGTTGAATGACAAAGGCGTGCCGAAGGGTAAGGTCTCATGATCTGAAGGTAGGCAGCGTTCAGCAATCATTATCTTCTTATTGAAATGAATTACTTCGGCTTCCCCTTGGACTTGAATTGGTGGTATTACCATTCAGTACTTTGAATCTTGTTGAGATGGTGGTTTGCCCTCTTGGTCATGCAAGGCATACAAGGTATGCAAAGTGATAGCCGCATCTTGGTTGACTTTTCCTTGAACTCATGTGTAGTTTTTTCCCCTAATATTAAATATTGTGGAAAGTTATGAACATGCCACTTACCTCATGGAAGCGAGCCACGTAGGCGTCCCTTGAAATGTCATATTTTGCAATTGTTGCCTTAGCATTCACCGTTGCTCCAGCATGGTACTACCGAAAAGCCTATTAGGTGATGCTGATTGTATGAGCGTCGAAGGGCACTGAAGAATGGGAGAACAACAAAAGCCTTTTGTGTCGATTCCCACAAACGGAGGCAAACTGTTGATACTAAAACATGGACGGCCAAGATTGAGTCCAACTTAGAGATGAGCTGTGATGGATGATGGATGAAGGTGAGGACCTTCAACATGTGTGAATATTTGGGCAAGCAATAAATATACAGAAGACAAGATATACATGGTTTACCCTTAATGAATGGGCTTCATCCACAAAGAAATATATTCTCATTCTTATAATAATGTGTATTTACATTTGTACAAAGAGTTAGGCCCAAATATAAAGGGAAGAAAGGAGAAGCCCATTACTGAAGGTCAAGCCCAGCCTAGGGATCCCTTCCTAAGTAGAGAGGTCTCCTTTTATAGGTGAATGAGATTTTACACATCATGTAATATTCCAATGTGAGACTCTTTGCCTTACTTAGATTTTCTTCTAGTTGCTTGGTCAGATATGGTACAAACAAATGATAATCTTGGTAAAGAAAAGTAAAACCCAACACAATCTTCCCAATTTTTTAATATCCAATTTGATGTAGCTTCATGTCCTCCTAGGTAGCGTCTCTCCACATATCTAAAGCTATGCTAGCCCTCCATGCATTAGCATCTTCTTGTTGTTGCTCTTGGGTTTAAACAATATGTTCAAAAGTATCATCTTCATTAACTAGTTATATTGCATATGAAGATGATGAAGATTCATTTGTTGGTTCAATTGGAAATTCATTAGAACGATACTCTTTGTGAAGAAAGCTATGTAGTGCTACACATGCCAACACAAGCTCTGCTTGTGTCTTAAATGTTAATGGAGGCGCCGATTTAAAAATTATGAATCGCAATTTAAAAATATCAAATGTCCTCTCAATCACATTCTGCAAGGACGCATGGCAAAGATTGAACAATTCATTTTCACTTTGAGGAAATCTACAATCCACCAGGAAATATTTACCTAATTATATATATAATACATATAAAATTAGTATGAAAAGTTAAAAAAATATATTTATCATTTAAAAAATAAGTACTTACCTTGGGGCACTTTAAGTCCATTCCTCCTTGATAAAGCATCACGTAGTAGCTTTGAATCATGAGTTGAACCCTTCCACCCACTAAGAACATACATGAATTCCAAATCAAAGTTACAAGCTGGTGATAGTTGGGAGAGTCGACGACACGACTGGTTTTTTGGAAGACTCACTGTACAACATCGTCATTCATGTTGGGGGAACCCAGAGCCCTCTAGTCTCAACAAAAAAGAGAAAATGGAGGGTTGCTGTAGAAATTTCAATCCCTTGCACCTAATCATTCTTTTTTCTTTCTTGGATTGTTTACTTGAGAGAGGAATCTTGCTCCAATTAAAGAAGGAAAAAAATATTTATATCTTTCTTTATAGATATCATATATGAGAAACAAGGGATGGTTAGGGTGGGGAGGGGTGAGGGATGACGATGGGTTGAGGGTGGTTGCTCAGAGAAAGGGGATGAGAGAAAAATTGGTGGAGAGAGTTTTTTGTTTTTTGTTTTTGTTTTAAATTTCCAGTATTTTTTCTATTATAAATATTTATCATGCTTTATAAATGTATTTATTATTCTTTAATAATTTGTAAGTCTCATATCATTTGTCACGTCATAAGTTAACGGATTTTTTGACAGCAGGTTGACGGAGGTACGAAAGTGGTAGAAAAATTAAATTTTGGGTACGAAGTTGAGACGAAAAAAACTTTAGGTAGCAAAGTGTAAATTTCGGGAAACTTGAGGGTAGTAAAGTGAAATTCACCCATTAGTTTAATCAAATTACAACCAAAATACTTCAACCAAATTATAACTAAAATAGTTCAACCAAAGTACAACCACAATAGCACAAACAAAAATATAATTCAACGAAATCCATGACGATCAAAATACATTAATCATCCTAACTTGAAGAGTATCCAAGATGAGCGCTCTTTGGATGACATCTTCAAGAACAAGTCCTTTTTTGCTTTAGTATTAAGTGTTCAGTTCAATTTTTCACAAGATTTATCATGTCATTCACCCAATGTTTTTAGTTCTTGAAATTGTTTAGGTTTTTTTCTTCTCCCTTTTTGTGTTTCTATAGGTTTTACCTTGGTTGGAATAAATGTGAGATAAAAGTGCATTATTGAATATAAATTCTATTTTTGGTCATTTTCGTAGGTCAACTTCTTGGCCTTGGATCAGCATGTTTTGGTGCTTGGATTTGGGGAAGATCTTCATGAAACATGTTCCAATGGATGTTGACTACAACATATCCAAATTTGAGGTCCATTGAACAAGTATAGCCTATCCAACCGATCCAGCATTGATCCTAACTCTAGAATTGTGGTTTGGACCACATTTACCTCCATTGGATGTCACCCTCCATTTTCTACTTGTTACCACATCACTTGGTAACAATGTTTCACTTAGATAAGCTGGAATCTCTCTCAAGATATTGAAAGTTAAAGAAATAATGAAAGTGGAGGCAAGTGGAGAGAAGGGCCAAAGAACTTTGGGTAGAAAGTAAAGTATCCTATGGAGTAACTAGTAGGAAAAAAGAAAGAGGAGAAGGTATCTAAAGGGCAGTAGTCAAGCAAGAAGGAGTATTCTCTACACTTCGTAATTTCTAATTTTTAGAGAAGGGGGAGAGCAAGGACCAACCAAAGAGAGGAGAGAATGGCATGATAATTGGAGAGAACCTTGGGGAGCCTTAAGGCAAGAATCCAAGGGGTTGAAGATGCAATTCTCTTTCTCCTCATTGTTTTTAGTTTCTTTCATTTTATTTCTTTACTGTATTTTCTTAGTTTCACTGTAACTTCTTATTTTTATAGGGCTTAGATTGAGGCTCTAAACGTGATTACACTTTTGTTTTGATGCTTTAAGTTTATGAATTTCTAGATGTTGTCAATGAATTCCTTTTCACTAAATTAATCATATGCTATGTGTTTGCTTCCTTTGAATTATCACCTTAGGTTGTATGCATCTAGCTAAAGTTGAGAAGTTCTATAAGATGCCCAAGAACATAACTTCCAATTAGCAACAAATAATTGATGAATTCAGCTTCACTAAAATAATCTATCCTTGATGTATGTTTTTCTTTGATAGATCACCCTTGAAAGCATGCTTCTTGAGATTGTTGGGATTATATGTACCTTCATGTTTTCCTAAGCAACTGATGGATGAAGTAAGAATCATCCATGTTAATTGGTTTCTTGAATGCCTAATGTAAACACCATGTTTATAAGGGCATTTTATTACATATTTGTTATCCTTAATATAAATTTGTTAGGGCCTTAGTTTATTCTATTTGAACTAATTAGATATTTTTCACAAAATGTGAAGTAAATAAAAAAATTTGCTAAAAATTGAATTACAAAGCCAAAAGGAGGAACGAACCCAAAACATGCCTATAAGCAGACTGCAGTACATTCACTGTCAAATTAGGCCAGCAGCTATGCAATCAAGGAATATCAATCTTTTCAATAGTTTTTATTGAGAATTGGAAACAGGGCCTTAGTCCATTGGAAAGATCATTTTAGGGGCTTCAATTTGGTGTGGTCAAAGTCTTCATTTGGAGTTGGGAAGCCCAATGCATGAGCTATGCATGCATTATGTTGTTAATGGATTATTTGATTGAGCCATTTGCCATTGAAGTGTTGTATCAAGAAGAATAAAGAATGAGAAATGGCATTATAGGTTAGGTATTTGAGTTAAAAAAGATTAGTGGCTTGTTGTTGTTGAGTAAGTTGGCCTATAAATAGAGAAGTTCTCTCAGCTTCAAGTTCCCAAGTAACCTCCTCCGCAACTTAATATGACAGGAATTTAATTGCCTATGTTTCTCGGACCTCCACTTGGTAAAGCTTCGACTCGAGGGTCACTCAACTTTAAAACATTCCGAAACTGGCCTTTAAAACATGAATATCACCAAAATGAAAACTTAAATGTCGGGACTCTAGTACTTCTCCCAACCTTTGTTCGCTGTTGAGGGCTCAAGTCCCCTGATCAAATCTCGATGAAACCAAATTTAGAACATGTTGCGTTCATAAACAAAAGAGTCAAGCAACTATAATAAGATAAGGGTGTTGGCTCATGCTATGAGCCCTCACCTTAGGCAATACTATACATTCCCTTGCCTCTAATTATTCCTCATATCTCAAGGCTTTTAATACTTCAACATCAAAGACCTTTTGGAGTCAAGAATAATCACAATCATGTTGACAGCCAAATCGAAAGCTCTGACTAAGCAAACAGAAAAAGAGAAGTCTCCTTATTCCAACTAAGAGTATCCTTTGATAGCTAATATAATGCTTAATCTTCCTCCGAAAACTAAACACTTCCTTTTGTGATTTGATTTTCTCTAGCTCCCCCACTAAGAGAAGTCAGAATTCTTTGACTTGTTAACATTTTCCTTCTTTCTTTAGAATTTACAGACGGTATTACCAGTTTAATTATTCAAGAGGAATACCAGAAAGGATTATCTTTACTGAATTGTAATCATCATCCATCTCGCGATGGCTACTTCCCCGATCTTTTATAGTTAGCAACATGAACAACACCTTAATCTAGATGCAATCTCCAACACTGTCTAAGCTCTCGAATCCAAGATGCTTATAACTCCATTTTACTTTCTCCGACCCTCGACATAAAATTTTTATGTCCCCAGTAATAGTTCCTCTCAAACCAATTATTTTCAACATGTATATTACGTTTTTCATAAGAAAACCTCAACAAGTTTTTCAACACTTCTCAACACCTTTTTCTCGGTCATGCTGACAAGGCAAGGTAGCATGGAGTAATGTCAACAATTTACTGGAATAAGGATGCACACGAGGTGCCGGGTCTACAGGAATTTAACCTCATGCTCTAATACCAAATTGACAGGACGTGACCCAAATCCACTTTTGTTCTTGGACCTACCCCAAAAAGTGGCTGGAATCGCGATCCCAAAATCGGCAAAAATTGAGCTATCAATGCTAGAAATTTCTAAAATCCTACCCAACCATCAGCTAGAGCTGGCAAAAATTGATGAAATTCCATACTTGGTTGTCTGATTTGGTGGCGAATGACGGCGCCTAACTCGCGAAATTCCAGCAAAATCACCGAATTTCGGCTTTCCGGCAAGATTTTGACAGTGGTTGGGTTAGAGTGGGTTGAGGTTGACGGCGGAGCGACGCCGATGAGTTTGGGTCCAGTCCGGTGGGTTGGGGTGGTGTCTAGGAGGATTGGTGGCGGTCAGGAGAAATAGATAAGGGAGGGGGTATCGCAGGGGAGAGAGAGAGAGAGAGAGAAGACGTTTAAAAAAAAATCTGACTTGGAAAATTACCATTTTGCCCCTCAACATATTTTATCATAATTTCTTCGTTATAACTCCGATTCGAGCCTACTACGTGTCTACAGACTCATTTTGTCGCACTCTATTGTAATGACCCGGTCTTAAATAAATGCTTAATTATTAATTAGACATGATAAAGAACCATTTTGCCCCTAGAATATTTTATTAGGTGTAAAGTTGACTTTTTGACTGAGAAGAAATTTGAGAATTTCAAATGTACTGTTGCGTAGAGCACGGCTAGATGAATCCGTAGACACGTAATGGGCTCGAATTGGAGTTGTAACGAGAGAGATACGATCAAAATACCTATAGTGGCATAACCGTAATTTGGTGAAAAGGGTTTGATAAAATCTGATCTATCTCTCTCTCTCTCTCTCTCTCTCTCTGTGCAGGCTCTCTCTCTCCTCTCTCGCGACGACCACCACAGACGGCCACGCTTTGGCTGGCCGTTGGCTCATCCGCCACCAAAGTTGACGGGCCGTACCAAAATGACCGGGCCGCCCTTTTCCAACCCCACCAGCCCCGCTGCCACCATGTGATTTCGCTGGAAAAAGAAGAGAAACGCAGAATTTGGCTCGTCGCTGGCTTCGATCTCTCTCCTCCGCCCGCCATTTTTGGCGATCAAGGTATGGAAATTCATCATTTCTTCAAAATCTAGCTGATGGTTAAGTAGGATTGCATCAATTCTTAGCCTAGGATGTCTGATTTTCGAATTAGATTTCGACCGAATTTTGGGATGAGATTTTGGCCACTTACTGTCAGTTTTTGGGGTATGCCCAAGAACAAAAGTGACTCCAAATAGGGTGTTACACCTAGGGTAGGAGTCTTGAGCCGTGGGTTATCGCTTTGAACATCCATGCACCGGCGCGTGTGGCGCGCTGGGCATGAGAAAAGGGCTTTGGGTCCAATGTGATCTCCTGGTCCTCACGAGGGCGTAGATGTGCTCGGATTTTAATTTGAATATCGTTTGAGTCTCGAACGGATATCGTCTATTACACGTTATTCGGGTTCGCTAGGTTTGGACCGTTGGATGGTCTTGAGTTTATTATATGTTGATGTGGACATCCTTAGGATCGTGTAGGATCCGACGGATCGTAAAATAGAGTCTCGGATACTCCAAAAATGCCAACCCTAGGGCTAAGGTTATAGTAGCCGTTCGATCGTGCGATCGTGAGCAATCCGACCGTCCAATTTGGACCAAACTTGCAGGATCTGTGTCCTAAGCCTTGTAGAACCTATAGAAACTTTCGGATTGGAATTTGGAGGTCGTGGGCCCCGTGGGTCCGTTTGACCAAGTTTGAGTAGTTTGACCCTTGGTTGACCTTGAGTCTTCCAAGGAAGTATTACCTTCCTATGAGGATTATAATGCCCCTAGTGACAGGTCTTGAGCATTGTGGAGTTATGTGGATTATGTGGATTTTGGATATTAATTTATTGTCTTCAATTGGGGAATTATCGGATGCTATGTTATGGTTGAGGTTTTTGGATTATAAGGAATTATTATATATTTATATGATAAAGATGTTTGATTACACAGTGTAAGTACCATCCTGTACTATGATCTTGAGGTCGCACGTGACTTAGGTTATTCGGCGTGTTGACAGACCTCATAGGTGGCATTGGTAGTTCTGGCGTATGGGGAGATTATGGTGAGGTCTCACGTGTCGAGGTTTTTCGGTGTGCAAATGCAGACCCCACGTGGCGCTGGTAGTACCGGCGTATGGGGAGATTATGTGATATTATGTGAGGTCCCACGTGTCATAGGTTATCCAACAGTGTGGATGCAGACTCCCATACGTGGCGCTGGTAGTACCGCATATGGGAGATATTGTGATATTATGTTGAGGTCACACGTGGCGAGGTTATCCGGCATGTTGATGCACCCCATATGTGGCGCTGGTAGTTCCGGCGTATGGGAGATTATGTGATATTATGTTGAGGTCCCACGTGTCGAGGTTATCCGGCGTGCGGACAGACTCCCGTGACGTGGCGTTGGTAGTACCGTCGTATGGGGAGATATTGTGATATTATGTTGAGGTTGCACGTGGCGTAGGTTATCCGGCGTGTTGACAGACCCCATACGTGGCTTTGGAATTTCCGCCGGATATGGAGATTATGTGGTTATTAGATAGATTTATACCATATTGGGAAAGAACTACGTGTGGCTTGATCCCTCTCAAGGGTACGTAGACAGCCTAGGGTGGTGCCTAGGTGCAGCCATGGACTAGATTTTATTTGTGTGGATTATGGATATTGGTTTTGACCAGGTTGTTGGTTCTGAAATTCGATTGAAAACGAGATGCGATTAAATAATCGTTCATACTCCCGTTTGGTTGAGGGAGGTTGTGTTAGATTGATTATAAGGAGCGTTTATAAAAATTGTTTCGAATTCATTATCTGCATGGTTTAGAATATTGTTGACTGAGGAATGGTGTTGGTTGTTTGGCTTCGGATTGTTTGAAGGCCGGAGGCCAATTACGTGAATTGCATGAGACTTATTGTGCGTGCTGCTAGTTGAGATATTTTATGCAGGTTGGAATTTTTGAGAAATGTTCAAATTACAAGGAGACTCGCCAAAATTTTGCAGAAAGTCTCGTGCCCCTACTCATTTTGAAAAAGAGGCTACAGTTTTAGTGAGTGAGCCCGGCATTGGTGTGATGCCGGGATTTCCACACGATTTGTAATAACCCAAACCTTAATTAATATTTAACTATTAATTTATTAAGGAAAAATGACACTTTTGCCCTCAGACTATTTTAGTAAAGGAAAAGTTGACTTTTTGACCGAAAAGAATCTGGGAATCTCGTTTGCACCGCTATGCTGAGCGAGACGAAAAGAGTTCAGAGACATGCGCACGCTCGATTCCGAGTCTGTAACGAAGGAGGAAAGGTCTAGAAACCAAAAGACGTAGTGGGAATTTTAAAGTTTGTCGGTGCTACAAGATCGCTACAGAGTCGGGTCTCTATTTCTTCTTCTTCCTCATGAGAGAAACCAGATTTCTGGTTCTCTCCTCTTTACACACACTTACCTTCAAGTGTCGAGTTCGTCGTCATCCGCATCCGATTTGAGTGAAACTTGTTGTAAAAGCTTCAGATCGATGTCCTCTACCTAACTCACCACCGACACCACGCAGCGAAACCGCCGAAAACTCAAAGGAAGTTGCGCTTTTGACAGAATTTCAAGCTGTTCTCCGTCGTCCGACCATCAAATCGGTTGGGTAGGATTTCAGAAATTTCAAGCGTAGATCGTCCGATTGTTTAAGTTAGGTTTCAATAGATTTTCGGGTCACTGTTCTGGCCACTTCCAGCCACTTTTTGGGGTAGGTCCAAGAACAAAAGTGGTACCAAATTGGGTGTTTTACCTAAGTTAGGAGTTTGGGCTGGCGGTTTGGAGTTTTTCCGGCCGCCGAAAATTTCTCGAACCACCCAAATCGCCGACGCGTGTGGCGGCGCGTGGGCAATCAAGTGGGGACCACTCTCGTTTGAATGATCCTCGTATTCTCACGAGTGTGTAGAAATTCGCAGATCTCATTTCAGACGCCGCTTGAGTGTTAAGCGGACTTTTACATAGTGTGCGTTATCCGGGTTCGTAGTTTCGAATCGCTGGATAGTGATCACTTTCAGATATGTTAATCTAGACCTTGCCAGGATTGTGTAGGATTCGACGGATCGTAAATTGGAGTCCCGGATACTCCGAAATTGCGAACCTTAGGATTAAGGATTGTCAATTGTATGATCGTGACGAATCTAACCGTCCGATCGAAACCAAATTCACGGGACGCATGTCCTAGGATTAAAGAAACGTAACGTGGGCATATGGATAACTTTAAATTGATGCACGCACTCCTAGAAGCCGGGGGTCAGGGTTTTAGTTAAATATTTATACCAAGCAGTTTTATTAATATATTTTAATATGGTATTTGAATCAGGCACTCGGGCACCAATTGACCCACAGGAGGGACCTTCCAAAGGTCCAGCGAGCTCTGACCAACAGTGAGTGGACTATTTGTTTTCATAAACGAATTTATGCAATTTAGTTTCAGTATTTGATCTTGAATAAGTTTTATTTAAATATTAGTGTTTTATAAGTGAGACATGCTTTTAAATATTTTGATTTGCATTCTGCCTAGTGGAATATCCTTTAGAGATATAGGGAAAGAGAATTTTAGTTAAACATCAGATAAATGGCAGCAGAGTCCAGCCTTAACAGAAATTCAGTTATTTATTAGATCTTTCAAAAACTTGCTTATTATTATTATTGTTATTTTCTAAGCCACCTTAGGTACCTAGATATACAGATGTTGCCTTCAGAGATGATGATGTCCACGGACATCCAGGGTGCCTTCGAATTTTATCGTTGCCTTCGGTTTAGTCAAGCATGCTTGACAGTTGCCCCACGAGTTCTATGGTACCCGGACTCGTGTGGAGCGAGGACTCGGATCAGGTTGACCAAGGTCCCCTGAATCTTGCGAGGTTGCGGCTCGGATTGACTTTGTGTCACCGAGATCTGCGAGGACGTATCACCAATGGTGATACGAGGAATTGAAGGCATATCAGAAATTGATGGATATCAGGAATTGATGGAAATAAAGGGGTACACCTAGGTGGTAGTTTTAAGCTGATTTTAGTGCTTTTAAGAGTTTAAAAGATGACTATGAGTATGATTGGCATATATTTATAAATATATGTGTGTGCTTTGATGTCAGTACGAATATAATAAAGAGAATGATTTAGTTTTGCATAAATTGTTTTTACTGTGGGGTTAGTATGTTTCTTATCTTTTTTTTTTTTTCTAAACTTTGTTTTTGGGGTCCTCTTACCTTTTTAATGTTTTGCGCCCCCAGGCTGTAGACGTGCATCCGAGAGCCACCACAGGGCATTTCCCGCTTCCCGCTCTTCCCCATTTTGATGTAGGGTTCCTTGGTTCACAAGTGGTTACCTCCTTTATAAATAAATCTGTATAGTTGCTCTGATATTGCCCTGGAACGTATTTACTGTTGGAACATACTTATTTTTGTATACTGGCAGTTGGTGTATATATTTAAATGCTTGTAGATAGGTGTAAATTTTGGGAACGTTCGATTTAGGAGACTCACGAATTTTGTAGAAGTCGGATTTAAGGGAAATTAAGTTTTTAATAAAAAAGGGCAACTAAGTCAATTGTGCTCAGACCCGCCAGTGTCGATTACGAATGTGGTTCGGATTCCAAAGTGAAATTTGGGTCAGTCCCGCAGATTCGTATTGGGTTTCGAGAAATTCGGGCGGGTCCTATCATCTACACAATGGTACAAATGAAATTTTCAAACTTTTTCCCGGTCAAAAAGTCAACATTTTCTCTAATAATTTATTATATGGGCAAAATTGTCTTTTCTCAGAATAAATTAATAATTAAAAATTAATTAAGGATCGGTTTGTTACATTAGCCGTCAAGGCTCTCCTCGTGTGTAAATGATGATATTATTTAATTAATATACTTGAGATTATTTGCGTATGTAACATTGTTTCTCTTGGATGATTATGAAATCTTGGTTATGAATTTAATTGCGGAATATGATTATTGGTGATTGGTGAATATAATATGGTTTACACACATCTAAAAGCTAAATGATGAAATGGAGAACTATTAGAGAAATTACTCATGTTATCGGTGATGGTGATGGTCGGAACTCTTAGGTTGAGAAAGTAGTTTTGGAAATGAGGGTCATGAAATCAATGACTATAATTCCTTCAATTCCAAAATAAATTGTAGATATCAAAATGAATTTTTAACTGATTATAACTCCTATATTAATCCATTGGAGGAGGTCAAATGAGATCCAAATACCAACAATTTATTTTGTAAATAATGAGCCATGTTCACCAAATGGTGAATAATCCAAAAATGCCTAAATATCCAAAGATATTCTAATTTCAATTCTCATTCAAAAGGCTTGCTTAATTAAATGTATCGAAAATTTTGAAAAAACATGTTGATAAGAATTTTGATGAAGCCATTACAAAATATCAAAAGATGACTGAAAATGGAGATAAAAATCATTATGATTTGTTTGTTCGTGAAAATATTTTATCATCTAGACGTCATAGAGAATTGAGAATTCTAATTTGTACTAAAATGTGTTATGTATATCGTTTTCATTTTCACTTGAATTGTTTTCTAAAAACAAATTCAAACTCATGTACAAAAACTGAAAAAATCAAATTTTCATTTTCATTCTCTACCCAATGTATTGGTCTGATTGCTCTTTTTTTTTTGGTTGGTCTAATTTTATTTTATTTTTTCATTTGTCATTTTTTTCTTTCAATTTTCAGTTTTTTCGTTCCACTTCATTATTTTTTTTATTTTGCTACACTAGTATATAGTAATTTTATGATAAAACCATCATATATTATTCAATTTCATATTTATTTTAAACTAAATATAATACTATTTTATTATCTAGGGTTTTCTAAAATTATAATTTTTTATTATAATTTTAACTATACATTATTATTCTCAAAGTATAAATTTTTCATTGTTTGTAATACTTTTGGCTTTTAAAATATCAAAATTAAAACAAAATATTTTTTAGGACAAAAATTAATAAAAATTATATTTGAAAAATAACTCACAATTTATTATTCTCAAATTGTCCTACCAGACACGTTTTCACTATTTTTATTTTCTGAATATGTTTTCCAATTAATCTACCAAATGCATTTTCGAAATCATTAAAATGCAAATTCATTTTCTCGTTTTCATTCTCATAAAATATTCTCAGTAACATTCTTCGAAAACGTTACCGAACGGAACCTAAAGTTTGTTGAAAAAAGAATAAAACTAACGTTAACACCAAACAAAAATTAACACGAAGTGAATTAGTATAAGAACATCAAAATTGAGATTTTCGGATTTACATCTTCTTGATTGGGGCAAAGGCCACATTCAAAGGCCACATTTACATTCGCCTTAGATGCAAAGAGGATGTAAATGTGGCTTCACATGTCCACTTTGCATCTCTAGCATTGCAGATGCTCTAACTAGAAGAACGTTAAAAACTTAAATATTGTTTGAGTATGGACTCGTTTGGGACTACTTTTGGGCACATTTGAGACTGCTTTTGTATGAAACGCTATTGTTCAATTAATTAGAAGAATGTTAAAATTTTTATTAAAAATCCAAGTGCTTCCTAAAATAGCATTTAGAAGTGCTCTTGCAGATGCTTCTCCATAAAAGGCTTTTATATAAACACACTTTTAAATTTTTTGACAAATATTGTTAGAACCACTTTTGGTTTTCAAAAAGTGTTTTTAGTTCTTGTAGTAAGGACTAAAAACACTTTATGACAACCAAAAACTCTTTCAACAATGCTTGGTAGAAAAACTTATTTTCCAAGAACCACTTGGAATGCACTTCTAATAAGCGGTTTTACAAAAGCAATTCCAAACGATGCAAAATTAGTTCTGATAAAAAAAAAAACAAAATTAGTATTATAAAATGTACCCTACGTAGTAATTAAAACTTACCATAAATTAAATAGGGAAGAAAACATTTGTAGCAGTGAGGCTGCAGGAATTTCCTTTTGCGGATTTAGTCGAGGTTGAAATTTGGCCTAGAGCGTTTGGGCTGGATTGGCCCAGATCTATGTATTTTGTAAATTACAGTGCGGTGGTCCATAGCCGTACAACGAGTGGAAGAAGCAAAGCCATGTCCCCCTGGGTCACTTTGTCATAAGCACAGGTCTACGGTCTACCATGTACCCCATTGCGAAAGTACTCTACTGCCCATCGTGCATATAAAAGAAGAGTAAAAAAACCGGACCCTTCTCTCTCTCTCTCCTCGACCAGCTTCTGGTGATCGCCATTTTGCACTTCTCTTACTGCACCTCCTTTACTCTCTCTCTCTCTCTCTCTCTAGTACCTCGCGGTGAGGTATTCTCATATCCCATTCCTTAGACTCGTTCAGCCATGACTGTCATGACCCCCGCCCCTATTGATGTATGTTTCTCTCTCTCTCTCTCTCAGTATATAACGTGCATCTATATGTTTAGTGTATGCATATGTCTGTGGATGATAAAGCTTTGGTTTTTATTTCGAATTTGTGGTTAGTTCATTATCTTAATTTGTATGATTTCAATGCTTAAATTGGGTTTTTTTGGAACTGAAATTGGAATTTGGTGTTGCCTAGGGCTTTGGTTTCCAAATTGCTTTAATGTGGCTATCATTTCTCTCCATTGTTGTTTGGAATTTAGGGTTTTATTGAAAACAATAATAAGGGTTTGCTTTTGGTATCTCCCCCCCTCAAAAAAAAAAAAAAAAGAGGCTCAGAATTCATTAACTCTTGTGTGTTTGTAACAGCAACCAGAGGACGAGGAGATGCTCGTCCCGCACTCGGATTTGCCCGAAAACAATCACCAACCCATGGAAGGTATTCTGATCCGTCCAGTATGTCCATTCCCTGTAGCTTTTTATCATTCTTTTTAAAACTTACTTTGGGTAATTAATTAACTGAAATTGGTTGTAATGTGTATTGGACCCCAACTAATGGGGAGCTATAAAAAAATTGTTATAAGTAATTCTCATTTTCCATGACTGGGGTCAAGTGGTTGTGTTGCACTAAGACTATTTTCCATGCTTTTGCATGCAAAATTGAAAGAAAGTTCCTGTAGGAAAACTGATGATGTGTATTGTAATTGCAGTACTTTTATTTTATTTTAAGTTTTCAACTACTTGCAGCATGAAACAGTTGTAACATATGTATTTATTTTGGTTTCCTTTGCAAATTATTAGTTGTTGCACAACCTGAAACTGCTAATAATGTGGAGAACCAGCCAGTGGAGGATCCTCCATCATCAAGATTCACGTGGAGAATTGACAATTTTTCTAGGATGAATACAAAGAAGCTTTATTCAGATATATTTGTCGTTGGTGGCTATAAATGGTATTGTCATCTCTCTCTCTCTCTCTCTCTCTCTCTCTCTCTCTCTCACTTGACACAGTCACTTTGCTCTATATGTTCCTCTTTGTTTTGGCGTTGCTTTGATATGTTCCGCTTGCTTTGCTTTGGCAGGCGTGTGCTTATTTTTCCTAAGGGAAACAATGTAGATCATTTGTCTATGTATTTGGATGTTGCGGATTCAGCAAGTTTGCCATATGGCTGGAGTAGATATGCACAGTTTTGCTTGGGGGTCGTCAATCAAATTCATAACAAGTATTCAGTACGAAAAGGTACCTCCTTGGATATGTTTTCTACTAATCTTCCACTGTGTATTAAACTTCGATTCTTTTGTAGCAGAATAATAATTTCAGTTCTTAAGCTATAGTGTTGGTGTGATTCTCTATCTATGAGATCAGGTGTGCATTTATCTAATGTGGAATTAAAGAAAATAGCAAAGAATATTTCCTTAAGTTGATTTAAAAAAGTAGATCTGCTAGGAGGGCATCATTGATAGATTGTAACTTTTGGAGCCCAATGAAAAATTTGGCCCAATGGAGGAATTCATTGGGAAGAGTGCATTGCACAATTGGGAAGTTCGGCATGTCTATCTATATTCGACCTTTTAGTTTGCTTGTGCTACTTAAGCGGGATTTAGCCTCATGTGATTTAGAATTGCAATTGTCATTATTGGTTTAAGCTTGAATTAATCAGAGTTGGTCTGAGAACCGCAATTTTAGCGCTTCTGTAGGTTGATGTTTCCTTTTGTGTATTGTTACTGATAAAAACCTTCAAATTGATTGATAGTGTGCCTATAGATATTTACTGAATCCTATTTGCATGATACAGACACACAGCATCAGTTCAATGCGCGAGAAAGTGATTGGGGTTTCACATCCTTCATGCCTCTTAGTGATCTTTACGATCCCAGTAGAGGGTATCTTGTGCATGATACACTTATAATTGAAGCTGAAGTTCTCGTTCGTAGGGTTGTAGATTACTGGACATATGACTCGAAAAAGGAGACAGGTTATGTGGGGCTTAAGAACCAAGGAGCAACTTGCTACATGAACTCTCTCCTCCAGACTTTGTATCATATTCCTTATTTCAGAAAGGTTAGCAGCTGCACGAAATTTTTGTTCTACAGCATGCTAACTTATCTGGTTAAAGATCTCTGAGGAAAACAATGTCTTGGGTTGTATATTTCAGGCTGTTTACCATATGCCCACAACTGAGAATGATTTGCCATCGCAAAGCATACCTTTGGCCCTGCAGAGTCTATTTTACAAGCTTCAGTACAGTGACAATAGTGTGGCAACAAAAGAGCTGACGAAGTCTTTTGGATGGGACACGTATGATTCATTTATGCAGCATGACGTACAAGAACTCAATAGGGTTTTGTGTGAAAAACTTGAAGACAAAATGAAGGTATCTTTTAACCAAATTCATATTGATTAATTTTGAAAATCTCATCAATGTTGAAGCTCTTGAATCTTATTGAAAAGTTTTACCATTTTGACCTGTTACCAGGGAACTGTTGTAGAGGGAACTATACAGAAGTTGTTCGAAGGACACCATATGAACTACATTGAATGCATCAACGTGGACTACAAATCAACAAGAAAGGAATCATTTTATGGTACGTTTTTGTTTCGGTTTCGAATTCTCCATGCTTATGGTCCTTTTGGATAATGCTAATATTATCAACTGTGTCTGGCAGACCTTCAGCTTGATGTCAAAGGTTGTCGTGATGTATATGCTTCTTTTGATAAGTACGTAGAAGTTGAACGTCTCGAGGGTGATAACAAGTATCATGCTGAACAGTATGGATTGCAGGTTAGTGCTCTATTCAATTTGCGGGGTGCAGATAATTGGCATAATTTTGCGTGAAATTGAGTGAGATGAGTTATCTGTTAATTGATTTGAGAAAGTTTTAGATAATTTGTTCCTTTGAGCTTAATACCTTATTGCTGTTGACTAAGCTTCTGAACAGCTACGTTGAGTTTTGCTCCTTGAGTTTATCAATACTGCAGGTTGATATTTTTGGTTGTTTGTGGGTGAAATCCCAAAACAGAAAATCCGAATTTGCAATGTCACTTGTACTATTTTCTTATAGAATACGTCATTGTATTATTTGTCCCCTTTTTATGTAATGTTAGAGGCCTTTCAAAAAACCAAAAAATAATATTTGAGGGATTCTTGGCTTAAAATGTATACAGAAAAAAAAAAAAGGTGGTGACTTACTCGTTCCTTTTCAACTTATCAAACCATTGCTTTTGATAAGGCATTTTCAAACTAAACAAGAGAAGTAAATTTAAAAAAAAAAAAAAAAAAGTAATGTAAAAAGTCGCAAGGATTTGGCATTCACAGGTCTATCACATTGGTGAAGAAGATTGAGTCATGGTAAAATTAGATGTTCAGACTGAGGGAGAGGAAGAGATAGGTTGGCAGGTGTTAAATTTATTTTTCTCAATGCTGGAATGGCTGTAGTCTATATAGACACAATCCAAGTTCTTAAACGTTTAGAATTCTGGAAACTACAATGAGTTGTTTTGAGAAAGAAAAAAAAGGAAACAATACTGAAATTTTTGTATCAGCTGCAAGAGTATTAAGACATTTTCATAATTTAGAACAAAGAGACAGAAATGGATTTTCAAGTAGCCTAGTTGTACTCGATATTAGGGGTGTTCAAAGGAAACTACTTTGCTAACCAGTTGGTTTCCCTTACATATTGCAACATTGCTGGGTTTTTGTTTGACTCTTCTTCCTTTTCTTTTTAGCTGATCGGTTTTCACTGGAAGATCTTCACTCTATGCTATAGCTGATGGGTTTTTTATTTTTTATTTTTTAAAGTTATGGAGCATTTATACTTTAAATCACATTATATATCTTAATTAAATATGCACTGCTAGTGAATCATTGATTGATGAACGGAGATTGGATGGGTTGCCAGAGTATGACTGGAAACAGTAGATAATAAATAAGAGATCTGAGTTCTTGTGGGTAAAAGATTTTGCATTAGTTTTTTGTCTGGTGGATGGCCACAAGTGTGATAATTTCCTTCACTGTTTTTTTTTTTTTTTGGTTGGCATGAGAAACCCATTGTTCTATTGGTTTATATTGATGACCATTTTGGAGCATAATTTTTCAGGATGCTAAGAAAGGTGTTTTGTTTATTGACTTTCCCCCGGTGCTTCAACTTCAGTTGAAACGATTTGAGTACGACTTTATGCGGGACACAATGGTGAAGGTTAGAACTTCAATAACTATTTTACTTCAGGTCGTTATGTCTGTTATTTGTGCATTATTAGCATGAATGAGTGCATTTTATTGCGTATGTTTATTTACTTTAGGATTATAAGTTAGAATAGGTTATGAAAGTTTCCAGGCTTGTAATTTTTTTTTGGGAAGGAAAAATAATTATTTCTAAAGCACAACACTGTGGACAAGGGGATATAAAGAAACACAACCCAAATATATTCCACAACAGAGGCACCGACACTTTGGCTTTCTTCCCGCCACCAAAGGCCTTGTGTTGTTCACTTAACAGCACACATCAACCTGGAAACATTCAGCTCGCCTGTCTTGCAAAACAAATTCTTCTGAGACTTAGAATTACTAAACTTTGCACAAAAATATGATCAGCATGATCTCCCTTCCTCCTACCGTTCAGCTCCTGTATAGGGGAGCCTCACTTCCCTTCTGTTTTCTCTTCATACAAGGATGTTGGAGTTACCATTCCGATCTACACATAATGCACCAGTGAGGTAAAAAGAACCAAGTTGGTCTTCTCCTGTGAACCATATGACACGTGTTAATGCCTCGCCCTTCACCCCAAAAATAGGGACATGCTCTCAACTTGTTGAGTGTATTCATGAGCCACAATCCAGGGTAGAATCTTTACCTTAAGATGGTCTTAGCTTTGCAGATCTCCCTCGTTGGCTTAAAATTTGAAACTGTACCATTATCACACTGAATCTAGAATAAGACTTGACTGGGAAAGATAATGTTCTCTAGTACCTGATAAAAAACTCTTTCCAAAATAACCAGCAAAGAAGATAGTTCCTCAATGAATGTTTCATTTTAATTTGCACTATACCCAAATCTCAGTTTAAACAGAAAAGAAGTTTTGACTGCATCTATGTCTAATAACTTTTTAAATTATTTGACAAGGTATTACAAGTCTCTTCTGCAAAGTATAAATCAGATGAACTACTTTTATTTCTGAATCCCAAACTTTATTTTTTGCCAACGTTCATTTGGGATTTATTCCTATTATCAGTTTAAATATTAAGTATCAAATAGCCAGCCAGTTAGATTGATGCCAGATTCAGACAATGGTGACTGTCGTTTTTTGTTTTTGTTTTTTGGTTGCTTCTTGAGATACCCACCTCATAAGGCACCCAAATTCTAATCATACATAGTTTCTCTCCAAGTCCTACCTGCACTAGGTAATTAACAGGGAAAATCTCTTGTGGATGCTCCCAAGGAATTTTTATTGTTATGAATTCAGAGTGGTTGCTTCTTGAGGCAAGTTCCTGGGCATTGATTAAGCCCCATGAAGGCTTTTAGGCAATGGTGCCATGAGCCCATAACATAGTGCGAGTTGTAACTCATGAAATTCCATTACTTTAACCCTTTTTGGTTTGGTTTCTTCTTCAATGGTTGTAAGGAATAAATTTACAAATAATTTAGCATGATGTAATTCCTAGTTCTTCACAGAACTTTTATTGTTAATAGAGTTTATACACATTTTAGTGCCTTTATAAATTGCTATATGAACCATTCATGATTTGTGGATGGAGATTGGAGTGATTTGATTTTCTTTTGAGAAAATAAGACTGATAGAGTGTGTTTCTTTTCTGAACATAAATCTTAGATTTTTTATTTATGCTCTTATTGTGTAGATTAATGATCGTTATGAGTTCCCATTGCAACTTGACCTCGATCGAGAGAATGGAAAATATTTATCACCTGAAGCTGATAGGAGTGTTCGTAACCTTTACACACTTCACAGGTATATTTCAGAGTTTTTCCTATTTGTCATATATCCATTTTGTTTAGGAAAAGAACCTAGGAAAGCTTTGTGGTGATTCCCTTTCACATAGTAATCATAGTTCTGAGGTCTAGTGATTTGTGCTCTGGGGAAGGATTCCAAGTTGCTCTTGTTTTTGAAAGAATTCTAAATTCAGTACTACATGCCTTGTTAGAAACCCCTTTGCTATTTTAGCTACATCTCCTTTTTCCGGACATAAATTTTTTTGTCCTACAAGCATTCTTGATAGGTTGGTATAATTGTTGCTGTTAGGATTTTTTGGTTGACACTTATTATCTGATGATAGGGGGTGCTTAATTTCATTTTTGTTGCACATTGTTTGTGTTCCCTTTTTTTGGTCAGAGTTTGTGTTCCTTTAGTTGTTTGGATGTATATGTTTTAGTTTATATATGTGGTCTATATCCTTTCTTTCTTTATTTTTGTATTTAGTAATCTTTCTATCTGATACTGCTCTTTCACCTATTATGTATTTTGGATAATTTTCTGTTAGTGATATATATATATATATATATATATATGTACATATATATATATATGTATATTTGTTTTGTACAAATGAGTACTATTTTGTAATGGATGCACACTTGTGGCAATTTATGTCTCATATACATAGGACTACTATGCTTTTTCCTAGTATTAAATGACCAAGGGAAAAAAATTATTTCCCATAAAATTCTGTCATTAATTTGATTCATAGATTCCTGCTTTGCTCTTCTAAGTCTTATATCGTACTTATGCATTTGGTGGTTGTTTACAGTGTTTTGGTACACAGTGGTGGGGTGCATGGTGGGCACTATTATGCCTTTATCAGGCCAACACTTTCTGATCAGTGGTATGCATCAGTTCTCAGATTCTTGGCATCCATTCCCTCATATGTGCTCCCATGTTTTGCATGTGCAGAATACCCATAACTGATTCTCATGATGTTACTTTATCAACCCTAGTTTGGTTTTCCTATTGTTTATGCTTGAAGCAGAAAACTCTGGGAGCAAACATGCATAAGTATATACTCATACGTTTTAAATTTCATAATCTTCTTGAGCATCACAATGATATGACACTAGTCTTCATTTGTCTTTTGAGAAAGAGAATTTTATTGCAATAAATTATGGTTGTAGGTACTTTCTCTTTTTGCTGCCTTTGTGAATGTATTTCTAATAATTTAGTGAGCTTTTGTAGGATCTCAATAGATTGATATTATGTTTATAATAAAATTTTAATCATCTATATATATGGCAAAAATACCTTAGTACCTTGATAGGTCTCTTGTAGATGTAAGAATGAATTCTGCATGATTGGCAGTTGAAACTTGAAAGAGCGGAAGTGTGAATGTTAAAAAAAAATATATATATTAGAAATTGAATGGTTTTGTTCTTATACATACACGAGGAAGGTAATCAAAAAAGAAAGAAGATGAGTTCTTCTTTGTTTTATCACTTTAGGAGCCATGGTTTAGTTGTAAGGATATCACATTATAGTGCCTAGTGTCACTGTTTCAGACACGTATGACTTATGTTTCTTTCATAGTGTATGGTAGCTGTGATTGACTGTTACTCTATTGACTTGCAATTATTAATTCAATATATGTTGCATAAATATTTTGAAACAATAATTTGTTCATTCCTGAAACTCTCTTTTTCCCTCATTTTCTGCTGGAATTGGAAAGGCGCATGTCAGAAAGTAATGTACACAATTTTGATCATTTTGGATTGTGAAGTTTCTGGCCAAAAATATGAATGTAGTTGTATCCAGCAATCTATATATAAATAAGCACATGGCCATCATTTCATGTTACTCGATAAGTAGCAACTACAGCTACATTCCCTTTTGGTGTACCACGAACATGACCATTTGCTCTAACACGTAACATAGTACATGGCTATGCCATACAGATGTTTCTAAAGCCTTGGGTCCTAAGAGGTACCTAATTACTGAGCTAGCCAATTGCATTGGCCAATTTGTATGCTTAACATATTCTAAATATTTGGTTGAATTTTAAGAAATGCATATCGGATTCCATCAAGCCCCCTTTCTACTTCATGTGTCATTAAGATTTGTGGTACACAGGTATAAATTCGATGATGAGAGGGTCACAAAAGAAGATATAAAGAGGGCACTAGAGGAGCAGTATGGTGGTGAGGAAGAGGTATGCTTTTCCAATTTCTGCATGCAATACTGAATCCAGGTTTTTACTTTTAAGATTCATTTTTCATAGTTTGCTTATGGTTTGACAGTTACCACAGACAAACCCTGGATTCAATAACACTCCTTTCAAATTTACGAAGTACTCAAATGCGTACATGCTGGTGTACATACGTGAAAGTGACAAAGATAAAATAATCTGCAATGTGGATGAGCAGGACATCGCTGAACATCTAAGGGTGAGATCCTGTTCTTAAGGGCAATTTGTAGGATATTTGATTATTCATGTAAGAAATTGGATACATGGATTCTTCATTTCATGAGGTATCTTAAATGAACCTCTTAACAAGGCTGATATTAAGGATCTTTCTGTTTGAGATCAAATTCCCATATCCAAGTAAAGTTCTGATTGAACTTGGAATTAGAAATACAATGAGATGTTTTGATTGTTTGTGTCACACAATTTGGCACATTAGCTGCTTTCATGAAAAACTTGGTTCATTTCTGAGTTATTTATACACACATATTTTTGCATGTGTACATTTCTTTGTGCATATTCTCTTTCAGAATTTCTGTCTTATGGGAGATAAGGCCTGTATACATTCATTGACTTGTCTCAGGAGAGGTTAAAGAAAGAATAAGAAGAAAAGGAATAAAATGTGATGTTTTGATTGTTTGTGTCACACAATTTGGCACATTAGCTGCTTTCATGAAAAACTTGGTTCATTTCTGAGATATTTATACACGCATATTTTTTTGCATGTGTATATTTCTTTGTGCATATTCTCTTCAGAATTTCTGTCTTATGGGAGATAAGGCCTATATACATTCATTGACTTATCTCAGGGAGGTTAAAGAAAGAACAAGAAGAAAAGGAACACAAGAAGAAAGAAAAGGCAGAGGCACACCTATATACTATTATAAAGGTTTAGCTGTTAAATCCATTTCTTATTAACAAGTGGCTTTCAAGCTTAGCTTGTGTAAATTTATAGTGCAACATCCTTTGCTTGTGACTTATATCATTCCTCTAGGTTGCCCGGGACGAGAACCTTGTCGAGCAGATTGGGAAGGATATTTATTTTGATCTTGTTGATCATGACAAAGTTAGAAGTTTTCGTATCCAGAAGCAGACGCCTTTTAACGTATTTAAGGTACAATTTTGAACTTGCTTCTTGCACCTGTTTTTGAATGAGGTTCTTTTCTGTCAATGATCCTTTTTCCTGTTTGAATCCACTCTGCTCAATGCGTTCCAGCTTTAATTGTTGTTTCTGTCCTCTTTTGTTAGGCAAGGTATTCGTTAATATGTTAAAAATAGAAAGGCTACAGTTCTTAATATGTTAATATGCAAGGAATGGTATGTATACTTGTTCTTAATTTTTTGGCATGCTTTATTATGCTCAGAGATTAAGGTATTCAGTTGTGTTTAAAGTCCTGTGACAAGGATTGTTCATCTTTTTCACTCATTTTTTCTCTGTAGTCATAGTTGTTGGAGACTTTGGCATCTGTGTCAAGCCAATGTTGTAATTTTATAATCTGAATAGAAGATTATATAATTACAACTAACAGATTTTGAAAATACAAGCTAAGCCCCCTCCACCTTTTTGTAGGTAGGTTTTTTTTTCGTTACATGGAAAGTGGGTTAAGAAAGCTTGGTGGTACACATTAATATCTTTAAATTTAGAAATGGACTAGTAGCTCTGTGAAAAGTTCTGTTAGCAGATGTATCAAAAATACAATGAAACATTTTAAGGGGATTATGCCTTTTGCATGGTATTATATGTGGACTTCAAGTTATCTGGCATATGGTGATAATTCATTTGGAAATTTATTTGATTTAGTATATATTTGCACGGCTCCAACAATAAATTATAGCTCAGTGAAGCTTTGTATAAGCAACAATTGATAACTATACACCTACTATTTGCACAGCTCCAAATGCTAGTGTATATATGATACTTTCCCCACACATGGTTCTACTGTTTTCTTTTCGGTTGTGATGCACTTCTTCATTTAACTTGGATTTTGTTTTCTTGCTGCACTTCTTATTATTTTCCATAATGATTCATCCAGGAGGAGGTTGCGAAAGAGATTGGTATACCAGTGCAATTTCTGCGATTTTGGTTTTGGGCGAAGCGTCAAAACCATACATATCGTCCTAACCGTCCATTGACGCCTGTGGAGGAAACACAATCTGTACTTATCTTGTGCTGCTTTTCTGTTTCAAGTTTTTCTTTCCTTTTTTATAATGGCTTTGTGGGATAGATGAAACTGGTCTTTATATTTATTTGATGCCTATCATGTTCTAGATGATGCTTGCACGTAGAAGCTAATGCTTTTACAGAGTGAGCATTTGAAAATGAAAAAGAAAGATATATTTTATGTTTATGACTTGTGAGTTACTGAAGCTCTTCTTTCAAATTGTATTACATGCTATGCCTGATTGTATTGGCTGCTGTATAAGAATAGATCTTTGTACACCATGTATGATTGCTTGTAATGCTTGGCCAAGGAACATCCTTTTGTTACTTTTGGTTAATTGGTTGCGAAGCAGGGCCGATGATATATTATCTTCAGACCACATTGTTTCAATGAGAATAGTTCCACATTGTTTCAATGGAAATAGTTCCACATTGTTTCAATGGAAATAGTTCCCCATTGTTTCAATGGAAATAGTTCCCCACTTTATTGTTGCTCTGTAGTTCAACACTTGTTAACTACAGCTTTCTTTATGAATATATCTCTTGGCATCTTTTTGGGCCTCTTTGTCATAGCAATAGGGATATTCCTTTCCATTAAATCTGTCTTGATTGGTTGTGTGTTCTGAGCTGATTACTTGTGGTTCTTGTGGTTAGTGTGTTGAGCATGTATGGCCATTAGTACTTTTTTCCATAATAGAAAATTTTCCCTATAAAAAATATTGTCCTAGGTTTTTTGGCATTTGAATGCAAGAGCTGCGGTTTTTTTCTTTCTGCATCGTCATATATTTTCCAGAAAAGTGCATTGGTGACCGAACTTTTGCTCTTTATGCAAGTGCCTCTGTATACAGAGATGTGTATGGCTCAGTCTTCTTTTCATTGCATTGCAGGTTGGACAGTTGAGGGAGGTATCAAACAAGGTTCATAATGCAGAACTAAAGTTATTCTTAGAAGTAGAGCTTGGGCTGGTAATATTGTCGTACTACTAAAGAACATTGTTCTTGTCTGGAATGTTCTTTGCAGCAGTTTATCTAATTTTATGCTTTTTATTAAGGATTTACACCCTATCGCTCCACCTGACAAGACAAAGGATGACATTCTGCTTTTCTTTAAGCTTTATGATCCAGAAAAAGAAGAACTACGGTACTTTATTTGTTTTTTATCGGGTTACTCTTACTCAATAAGCTTGGAAGAATTTGAAGGTTGTTGTTTTGCTTATTTTCTTAATACTGTCAGATATGTTGGAAGGCTTTTTGTGAAGAGTACTGGTAAGGCAGCTGAAATATTGTCAAAATTAAATGAAATGGCTGGCTATGCTCCTGAGGAAGAGATTGACCTTTATGAGGTTTGTATGCAATAACCCCTTTTCTCAGCTCCTGGTGTCATTCTGTAGGAAACTTCTTGATTAGAAGTTTAGAACTAGATTGTATAAGTTCATATAATGATGAAACCAACAATTTAGAGGTTTGATGAATGCATTAATCTGTTCACACTAGTAACCATGCAATGCCTGGGTGTAGAAGTTTCTGCTCATCCCATAGTTAATATGATTCCTTTGTCTAATCTATAAAGCATGGTTGGGCCTGGTATTGTATCCTGGACTCGTTACTTTATGCTCGTCTTGATCTTGAACAAGTACCCAAATCCATCCTTGTCCCTTGCCATGAGTTGAATTTGTCTGATGCGAAGCAGTCTGATTATTGGTCTTTGTTATTACTAAATAATGTATTTAGCTGTTGATTTTTCTTGCTTTGGTTGTAAGCCATGGTTTCTTACTGGTGCTCTGATGCTTAGGAAATTAAGTTTGAGCCGAATGTCATGTGTGAACCCATCGACAAGAAATTCACATTTCGAGCCTGCCAGGTATTTTCTAAATGTCATCAGTGTTCATGAACTTACTATTCTTGTCAGTATTTTAACTTCTTGTTTATGCATGCAGCTTGAGGATGGAGACATTGTTTGCTTTCAGAAGCCCACTCCAGTTGAAAATGGAGAACATCTCCGCTATCCAGATGTCCCATCTTTTCTGGACTATGTGCACAACCGTCAAGTAAGCCTTCCTGAGACTTGTACATTTGTTTTGAAACTTCAATTCCTTTTTTGGTAGTTTATTTGTAGCTATAGTAGAACAAACAATGTAGCTATAAGCCTGTATCTGAAGCTTAATCTCATGCCTGGCCTGTTCCTAGAACAAGGCTTTTGAAACACAAGCGTGTTTTCTAGATGATTGGTGTGTTTCTTTTTCAACTGAGCTCGTGTTTGCATAAGTACCCACCAATATAAGTTGTAACTCCAGTGAACGTGGGGTATAATAAGATTGAATCGCCATGCTATTAGACCTTGCCTCTTTTGTTTTCTAAATTCCAGTTAGAAATTTTTTCAATTGTAGATTACCACTTCAAACCGTGTTCTGTCATGAATATTGTATCTAATCATCTAGTTAACAGCAAATATTCCTCTCAAGCCCAGGCCTTTGGTGTTCTCCCAAGTGGTCCTGGGTTTAAAGCCCCATGGTACCTGTTTCTGTGAGTTTTCCCCTTCCCCCTTCCTAGCTTTGGAAAAAAAATGTATTCCTTTCAAGCATTATTAATGTATTAGCCATTTAAGATAATGTATTCTAAATCTTAATTTTATATGCTTTTGGTGGTGAATGGTGATATATTCTCGTTGCACAATTATGCAAATTCAGGTTGTGAGTATTGTGCTTTTAATTAAAAAAAAGTATTGTGACTTTTTAATAATAATAAAAGTACTGTGTTATTTTAATATATAAAAACTCTCATTAAAAGAACCCTGACTTGGCTGTTTTTATGATGTGATATGTCACAGGTTGTTCACTTCCGATCTCTTGAGAAACCCAAAGAAGATGATTTCTCCCTAGAATTGTAAGTTCTATCATTGTTGGTGTTTATCTATATCATTAACTGGGCTATATAATCTAAAAGTGATTTTATCTCCTTTTGTTTTCCATGTTGATTTTAAGATCGAAACTCCATACCTATGATGATGTTGTGGAACGAGTTGCTCAGCAACTTGGTTTGGATGATCCATCCAAAATTAGGCTTACATCGCATAACTGTTACTCACAACAACCCAAACCCCAGCCAATTAAGTATCGGGGGGTTGAACGCTTGACTGATATGCTGGTCCACTACAATCAGGTAATAATCTCACAGCCCTAGGTGATATTTTCTTTAAAACTTTGGAGATCATTTCTCTTACAACAATCCATGACAGACTTCGGATATATTGTACTATGAAGTATTGGACATCCCTCTGCCTGAATTACAAGGTTTGAAAACTCTGAAAGTCGCATTCCATCATGCTACTAAGGAAGAAGTGAGTGCACTGATCAGATCTTACAATGTTATGTTTTGTTAATCTTAATCATGTTCTAATATATGTGTCTTTAACCAGGTTGTTATTCATACCATAAGACTGCCAAAACAGAGCACTGTGGGGGATGTAATTAATGACCTTAAAACTAAGGTGATGTTATTGACCTGTTAGTTTCACTATCATCCTATCCAGCCAGTCGAAACGTCCTATTTATTAGTAATGGCTTTATGTAATTGTTGCCCCACTTTTATGGTTGATCTCGTGATTATTTGCTTTAATTGTTTATTTTATTTTATTTAATACTCTGATTTTATGGTTGTCGTAACTAGTGTAACCCAATTTGGAACAGGTTGAATTGTCTCATCCAGATGCAGAACTTAGGTTGCTTGAAGTTTTCTATCACAAGATTTACAAGGTCTGAGCTTCATCTTCCAATGAAAACAACTGTTCTGACTAACGTATCTCTGAAATTGATACATGAAAGACATAAAAATTGAAGGGTTTCATTTGTGTATGGTTTTTTAACACAGGCTTAGAAAAAAGGTCCTCCATGCCCCTGTTAAGTGAGCTGAGTGTTAATTAGCCCGATTTCTATCTGAGCAGTTCACAGTTGTTAAATATACATCTTCATGAATTTCGCAGTACAGATAGCTTTGTTCTGTCACATTTATATTGATCTAGCAGAAGTATGGTGAGGTCATGAGATTCAATAGTGGGTTTACTAAAGCATGAGTCCCACAAAAAGCAAGCACTTTTTGTGTGGGCCACCTGATGTTAATGAATATGTTAATTTGATGTTACCATGATTCTGTGAGATATAACTTATTTTTTCTAGTTCGTTTGTCAATTTAATGTTAAATTAATACAGCTGGTTGGAAGAAAGGGATTACGTAGGCTTGGGGTTTCCTTTTTATCCACTTTTGCCATTGTAACCCTTGGGAAATTAGGAAGCTTAGAAATACAAAAATGAATTTTTTGTTATTGCTATTTGATCCTGCTGTAACACATCTGCAGGTTTTTCCTCACAGTGAAAAGATTGAGAACATAAATGATCAATACTGGACGTTACGGGCCGAAGAGGTCTCTGTCTGTCTCTCTCTCTCTCTCTCTCTCTCTCTCACACACACACACATGCATATGCTGGAAGGGGTCTGAATCTAGTTGTTTTTGATGTGTTGCTTGACATAGTTGATGTGTTTTTCTTTTCATTTCATAGGTTCCTGACGAAGAGAAAAATCTTGGTCCTAATGATCGTGTAATTCATGTCTACCATTTCACTAAAGACACAGCTCAGAACCAAATGGTGATTGCGACTAACTTTTTCGCTTCACAGCTTCACTGATTCTTTTTTCCCCCTCCTGATATTTGCCTTTCAAACTGAACAATGTACGATGATTCATAATCTCATATGCTCAAATTTATCTATTCTTCCCCAGCAAATTCAAAACTTTGGGGAACCTTTTTTCTTGGTCATACATGAAGGTGAAACTTTGGCTGAAATTAAAGCTCGAGTACAAAAGAAATTACAGGTTGCGGATGAGGAGTTTGCCAAGGTATAATCTATGTTCTTATTATCATCATTCCCTTTCCTGATTTTGTTAGAAAGATGGACATTCTCATTTGGTTTTAAATAAAGAAATGGAATTGTTGTGTTAAACCTTTCCTCCTACTGTTACATTGTACTGATGAAACATTAAATTTATTTTTTCCTTTTTGCCAGTGGAAGTTTGCATTTCTTTCCCTAGGTCGCCCAGAATATCTCCAGGACTCTGACATTGTGTCTAGTCGGTTTCAGGTGTGTAAACTAGAGATATGTTACTATGATATTTCTGTTTCAAATTTCAAATTATATTTTCATTTTGTTGTTCATAATCTGTGTATAGAGAAGAGATGTTTACGGTGCTTGGGAGCAATATCTTGGGCTGGAACACTCTGACAGTGCTCCTAAAAGAGCGTATGCAGCTAATCAGGTAAGATGAAGCATTTTTGTTTGTTCTTTCCCAGAATATTTGAATTTTTTTTTCGAGTTAATGTTGTCACATATTTTGGCTTTTAGTTAGTACTCTTAGGCTGAGATGTTAGGAAACATGCAGCTTGCTCACATTCATCTGGAACACATGCTTCCTTATGTACTTTTTTATTTATTAATGTTTATTTTTATTTTATAATAAGAAGACATCGAAGCTGCTAGGTTATATATTTGATCAGATATATTCTTGGATAGGCTTACCTGTTGACATTACTTTGCCAATTTTACACCTTTTTGCAGAATCGCCACACATTTGAAAAGCCAGTAAAAATCTACAACTAGGAAAATAGTTGGATGAACGAGTTTTCATCATTCCAGAGATGAATTGGGCAATTCTCCCCATCATCTGGTTGTGAAAGCTGGAAACTGGTGAAAATTGACTCTGTATAGGCATCCAGTGAGGTTAGCTTTTGAAAAGGTTTCAACAAGGTTCGGTGACCGGATTTTGTTGGCTATATACTTCCTTCTCCCAGCGTGTGGTTGGGGAGGACTTTTCCCTAAATCAGTGTGTATCTTCAACCATTGATCAAAGCCCCTCTTGAGCTTTTACTACATATTTATAGAGAGCTTCCTCTTTGGGTGGGCATGGCAATGGCCTTCATCATCAGTTCAATGTAACTTTGACAGTAAATAAAGAAAGATTCTTGAACTAGTGAATGTATACAGTACAGGTATAGTTTGGTGACTCATTTTTCCCATGTTTGCTTCCTGTTTTCTGTTCAGTTTAGATAGCAAGATGAGATGGGGTTGTGTAATGGTTGATTAGTCGGTTCTCAGACACGTTTATAGATTTTTGTAAAAGAGACCTCGTCAGTCGCTGCCATTGAGGGATAATTTCATTTTCAATACATAGCTAGTAAATAGATATTCTCTTATTTCTTATCAAAGTCTTGTTCGGATATTCTGGATTTGGATACATACATTTCTTGATCCTCAAGTCAACTATATTAATTTCTGCAAGATCTCAAAATGAACCAAAAAAATTTCTTCCTTTGTAAGCTCGCAACTATCTGGGCCAGGTTTCCAATGTTGCTGCGATATCTTGGGTTCGCTGTTTAGCTATTCGAAGTTGAGTTTTCTAAGATACACTGAAAATATGGGTTGTGTCATAAGGATTTTTACCAGCCAAAATGTTCTTTCATCCTGAATTATTTATAGCCAACGTTTAGCTTGAATTGTGTTTATAACCAAAGTTTAGCTTATAGTTTCATAAATGTTGGTTTTTATAAGTACTTTGAATAAACCCAAATGTTCTCAAAATTAAACCCCAACTACACCTGAAAGACAACGCTTTTAGATTTTTCCTCCTCGTGCAAATGGAGTGATAAACATTGTGGACCAATTGTAGGCATTGTTGAGCTAAGCACACTTGCAGATTCGCCAATGTTGGTTCAGTTTTTGGCCAACAGAAGTCTTAGTGATTAGGGGACAAATGGCTATAGACATGGTTTTTCATTTGTTTTTTGGACATGTTACATCGTAAACTTGATATTATTAAGATTATAGAATGATAAGTTGAGTCTCTTGATTGATCTCGTGTGGTACTTGTATTGAGCACATTCTTGATCTAGTGAAGCAGTCTCCCTGACCGGAACGAGGGTTCCCCAATTTTCACCCATTGTTCGGTTTCCGGGTCACCAACTGATTGTGTGATTTTGTGTTACTTTATCTTAGTTCTTCATTTGTATCCATTCTGCCGCATTATTTGTTTGTTGAAATGCATAACTGCATTGAGTGTTAATGTAATTGTTGCTAGTTGGTGATTGCTAGCTTGACGCATCCTTTGGCCTCAAGGTTGCTCATATGTGTGTGGATTGTGCTTCTAGAGTCATTTCATACGTCTCTGAAATTGTCTTGCATATTGTTGAATATTTTGGTTACCTTATGTTAATGGCTCATACGCTCATTGTGAGCCAAGCCTATTAGAGAACATCACGTGGCCATAGGGGGCTGGGTTAATCTTATCCCGACCTGAGCAGATGTAGCACCTCAGGTGTCTATAAAGGGCCTCCCAGCCAAAACCTGACAGGACAGTTGTCCCACGAGTCCTAGGGATACCCGGACCGTGCGGAGAGAGGAAATGCGGATCAAGCTAACTAAATGTCTCCTGAATCCTGCGAGGATTGCGGCTCGGGTCGACTTTATGTTACCGAGACCTGCGAGGACGTGTCACAAATGTGACACGAGGAAATTGACGGTTATTTGTGGGATTAGACGAAAATAAAGGAATTGACGGAAATAATGGGTACGCCTAGGGTGGTAGACTAAATTTCGTTTTTAATGTCTTCAGTGGAAGGATGTTTTGAATAAGTGTGTGAATGGTTATCTAAGTATAAATATGAATGCGTGTGGTTCAGGTTGAACCAATAAAAGGTCACATTGGTTGTGGGTGACGACGTGAGACGTTTCAGGAACGCTTTGTGAGCATGGCTTCTATGGCACGTGGTGAACTTTATGTTCTGAGTTGTTAAGGTTGTTTGAGTTAAGTAGGATTGGTGGTTAACTTAATTAAGAAATAATGATTTTGGGGGTAATGAGTGTTTGCTAGTGAGTCGACAAGACCTCAAGGAAATTCATGTGGTCTTGGAATGGTCTTACTATTGATCTGCTAGGTTTGTTTGGTTTGAGCTCGGAAATTAAATTTGTAAGGAAAATTTCAGTGTGTGTTTAGGAAATGGTTTGGTTGAATCGTAGTAAGGCTAGAAGGTGTTGTGAGTTTGACCAAAGGAAGGTAGCGGAGATCGCTATCCAGAGGATGACAAGTGTATCATGATTAGCCAGGCAATGTCTAAATGACAATGATGGTTTAATGGGACAAAGTTCCATATGACTGAGTACGGATTAGTAGAGTGCACGTATTTAAGTTGGAACGGGTAAGACTATTGAGCCCCTCAACTTGATTGGGGTGGAATATATCGTCTGTGGTATTAGGGGTGATGGGTGTCGTGATTCACTCAAGGAGCCTAAGGCTTAGCTTCAAGAAGTTTACAAATCCAAGTGCAGGAAGATGGATTGTATCATTAACTGTACATTTAAAGTTTCTTATAACCATGGTGAGATGAATGATGATTACAATTTGGTAAAGATGATCATTTCTGGTATTCCTCTCGAATAATCAAATTGGTAATACCGTTTGTCAATTCTAAAGAAAGATGGGAAATATTAGCAAGTCCAAGAATTATGACTTCCCTTAGTGGAAGAGCCAGAGAGAATCAATCACAAATGGAAGCGTTTAGTTTTCAGAGGAAGACTAAGCATTCTATTAGAGGATATTCTTAGTTGGAGAAGGAGATTTCTCCTTCTCTGTTAGTTTAGTCAGACCTATGGCTTGGCTGTAAATCTAGTTGTGACTTTTCTTGAATCCAAAGGGTCTTTGATGCTGAAGTATTCAAAAGCTTTGAGTTATGTGAGTAATAAGAATAGATGCAAGGTGGTGGTTCACAGCATGAGCGAACACCCTTCTCTAATTACATTACGCTTCGAGTGCATAATCTAAAATTTTCCTCATGCCGATTAGTTGCTTGGCCCTTTTGTTTCTGAACGCAACAGGTTCCGAATTTGGTTTCATCAAGATTTGATCGGGGGACTAGAGTCCTTAACAACGAACAAATGTCGGGAAAGGTACTAGAGTCCCGACATTTAAGTTTGCATTTTGGTGATATACATGTTTTAAAGGCCAGTTTTTGGAATGTTTGAAGTTGGGTGACCCTCGGATCAAAGCTTCATCTTGTGGGGGTTCGGGAAATGTGGGAAGTTAAGTTCTCGACATAACAAGTTGTGGAGGAGATTACTTGGGAACCCGAGTAGTAGATGCGGGCCCAGTATCCATACCCCTTCAAGTGACATGTAGGAAATTTTGAGGACGAAATTTTATTAGGGGGTAGATTGAAACAACCTGATCCTAAATCAATTTTTAATTATTAATTTATTATGGTAAAAGACCATTATGCCCCTATAATATTTTAATGGTTTAAAAGTTGACTTTTTGACCGGGACTGGAAATTTCAATTATATCGTTGTGTAGAGCGCAACGAAATGAGTCCGTAGACATGTGATGGACTCAAATTCGAGTAGTATTGAAGAAAATACGATCAAAATACGATAAGGGGCAAAATCATAATTTTCAACAGTAAGATTTTTAAAACTCTCTCTCTCTCTCTCTCTCTCTCTCTCTCTCTCTCTCTCTCTCTCCCCCGAGCCCTCCTCCCTCTACGCTAAAACCCCTTCCCCTGACCGAGAATGAATTATTTGAGTCATGTTACGGATTGAGTATAGATAGTTATTTATAGATTGCTAAATTATGGCATATATATATATATATATATATATTAAGTATAGTTGAGAATCAATTTATCAGAAAGTTGATATAAAGGTCGGAAAATGGATTCTAAAATAAAGGGGAAGTATTGATATAAGTTTGGGATATGGTTTTTCAAACCCACCACAAGGGTACCCCCTAGTTTCTTTGAAACAGTGTCATTTATAAATAATGACCCACGTGTTTCGGGGACATATGAACCGTGTGGTGCGAGGAATGTGACTCAGGCTGACCAATGGACCCCTAAAGCCTGCGAGGATTGCGGCTCGGATAGACTTGGTATCTCCGAGGCCTGCAAGGGTTGTGGCTTCGAGTAGACTTGGTGTGTCCGAGGCCTGCGAGGATGGAATTGACTGTATTAATGGAATTGACGGATCAGGAATGGGGGTACGCCTAGGTGGAGGGAATTTCGATTTTGAGATGTTCTTAAACTAAAATAGAGGGAGTTCAGTGTATGGCTTATCTACAATCAGTATATGACTGTTTCGAGTATTGGGAAGTTGCAAAGTATTGTTTTAGAGTTGTGAATATGATTGAGTACATCACGCACATGAGAATTCAGTTTGATTTGCAAACCACATGGCAATATGATGAATGAATGAGATATTCAATTACATTATTAAAGGGAAAGAACTACGTGTGCTTGATCCCTCAGTAGGGGTACGTAGGCAGCCTAAAGTTACAAGAAGCAACCACGAGTTGGAGTGTTTGAGATTGCTAATGTACTATTGATGTTCTGAAAGTTGAGATGAATTTTTTTAGCAGAATGATTTATTTGATTTGTTAAGGCTTGAGGCCAAAATGATATGATGCTTGATTGCTTGGATATAATTTAATGCATGCTGAATGATTGGGATATATAAATGTTTGTTGACAAGTGGAAACTTTTGGGAAACAAGCAAGTTACAGGGGAGACTCTGCCGAATTTTCGACAGCAGTCTAACTAATAGTAAAATTTGGTTTCTAGTTAGAAGGGCAATTTGGGCATTTATGACCGGCATTCGCCAGGTGTCGGACACGTACAGGGTTCGGCTTGGATACCAAAGTGGAATTTGGGTTGAGTCCTATCAAAAACAACTAGATACAGATGTAACCTAGTCTAATAACCTTGAGCTTGAGAAATTACATTACATATCCTATTACAAAGTCAGCAAGGAAAGGTAAAAGAATACTAGCTAGAATACCACTCAACAATCTCCCCCTTTTTGGCTTTCCTTGACAACAACACACACACAATTCACTCAACTTACAACGTAACCCATAGTGAAGATGATCATATAAGAACTTGCAAAAAGAGACGACCCTCCAAGCACAGAACAAGTATACCATCACATAATTTGAACAAGGACAAGTGGGTTTGAGATTATTCTCCCCCTTGTTGATAAGGAAAAGACAAAAAGAGAATCATAAAGCATAAAAATAGGAAACAAAAACAAAAACAGGAAGGCATATATCATTTGAGAATTGCAAAGCATATGTTCAGTTAAGTACATCACAAGAAAGCTCCTTCTATCAAACTACAGGGATGTCAATAAGAAAGCTCCAAGGAGTATTCAACTATCATATTACAAAATGTACTTCCCTTGGAAATTACAAAATAGACATCCATTAATCTAGGGCAAACTAGACTCCCACTTAAGCTAAACTGCCTTTCCAAATAAGTAGTGGAAACTACCTAAAACACTAAAGAGCCTTCAAAATCACCAGGAGGTATGTCCAAGCCAATGTCATCAGAGTCTAAGACACACGTCTCCTTCAATGGACTCAGCATAGCAGCAACAGGGCAATGATTTGTGTCCAGACTAGGAGCAGAGGAAGAAGGAATCAAGCTCAGGATATGCTGGATCTGCTCCTCTTTAGCATTAAGCTGTTTTCTGAGTTCATCATACTCAGAAGATGAAGAAACAGAGAATACAGTGGTGAGAAGGGTCTTGGGGACTTTTTGGCTCATAGCAATGGAGGCTTTGCCATAGGGAACAAGTGGAGGTTGCTAGAGATCAGAGGCAGTGGAAGGAACCTGACTTTTCTCACACAAAAGATGAAGTAAATAAGAGAATACAAGTGTTCCCTTGTGTCTTGTACCATAACCAATGAATTTCCCCAAAATGGCATGATAAATGATATCCCCAAAAGGAATCTTATCATGATTAACCATTGACAACATGAGCTAACAACCTACCAAGGTCGAATTGTAATTGTTAGCGGTTGGAAGGAGGTTATGGAACACAAAATCCCACAAAAACCTAAAAAATGGATTCAAATAAGACTTGATAGATAGAACCTTGGGAGTAAGAAGAATGGAGAGGCCACTATTCTAAATAAGGCAATCGTATATTGTGACAGTGCCATAAAGAACTGAGCATAATCAAGACCAGGATAAGACCTAAAACCTAGGGTTCGATTAATCAGAGATGGGCGAACAATGAGTGGCACATTTCGAACAAAGACACAAAAGTTTGTGACTTGAGGATAAGCAGGAAGATTTGAATAAAATTCCTTAATAGCAGAGGCATTGAACTTACGTGAAAGGGCATTGAGGGTGTGAAGTTTGTAGTGTGTGAACAGTTGGGATGTATCACACCAAGCCTCTGTAGGGAAAGCATCTAAAGTGTAAGATCTCTCAACGACAAACTTCCTCTTGGAAACAACTTCTTGATAGAAAGTTGTAGCCTCAGGCGACACAAACATAGAGTTAGTGGTCATAGAGACAGAGCGATTGGGTTGAGACCTAGGAACCCTAGGAATAGCAGGAATGTCATCCATACCACAATGAGTAGACTTCGAGTGACGACTATAAGTGATGAGAGGCTAAGAGGAAGACATGACACAAAACAATCGAAGGGGGAAAAGAAAAAACAGAGACATGAAGAGACAAGAGAAGGCAACAAGAAGGAGAAAGAAGAACATAACAAAACCTGAAAAAGAATAAAGGAGATAGAGACAAAAAGGAAGATATGTGGTCCCTAAAAACTATTTGGGTTTTCTGAATTTTTTTATTTTTTTTACAAAAGCGCAAAACTCAAAGCAAACAAAAATAAAAGAGTCAAGAACAAGATGACTAGTTAACCATCAACATATGCACATAGTGACAAGTCAAACATAACAAGAATAACAATGAGCAGCATTTGACTATAGATCCCATAGAAGACAAGTAATTTGTTTAGATCAAAAGAATTAAGTACTAGCAAATATCTCAAGTGATCAAGAATGGCCAGCAACCTAAGTCTAGTCAATGTACTCCAGTGTAGGAAGAAAAATGTAAGAACATATGCAAATCAAAAACCACATAGACAATCCAATCTAAGAGATATAATATGAACATATTTCATGCTCAGAGACAGTGCATATTTAGGAATAGGGAGGGTCAAAGCCAAGGATACACAAGAGGTGATATACTATCAACTTTGGAGAGACAAGGATAGAAATGAAACTTCATGACAGAATCAAGGCATAGGCTCAAAACTTGTGTTTGCAAATCTCAGCACTCCCTTGTGACAACATTTTTATTTGGTTATTATTATTATTAATTTTTTTTTGTTTACTTGCACATCCCAGATTTAAGTGCTTAAGTGGCCCAATTTTGAGGCTCTTTGCTCTAGATTCTGCAATCATATCACCTTATACCTTCCTAGAGCCATGACTACATTAGTCACACTTCCCTTTTTTAAAAAGAAAATTGTCTGAGAGAGTGAGATAAGATAAGCAACTATAGCAATGAATGTCCAAAGTGAATGAAAAATACTTGACTCACCAAGAAGATAGTATAGCACCACTTAAGCCACACCTAACAGCTCTCAACATAATAGGGATTATGCACAAGTCAATCAAAACATGAAGGTATCCAAATTTCACAACATCAGAAATGATTGAGATACAAGTGTTAGACATTTGCATATCAATGATTATTTAGCAGAGTTGACTAGTCAATTATAGGTGGGCTAACTAGTCGAGAGAAAAAAATTGAACAAAGGCCAATGGATTGTCTTAATGTGACATGTTTTCGAAAGTCCAGAGCCTTGGTGAATATATTTGCTAGTTGTTTTTCAGAGGGGACAAATTCCAAGGTTAAATTTCGTTTTCCACAAGATTCTTGAGTGTCGAACAAGATTTTTTGGAAATATCAATTGCACTCATGTTATCACAGTAGACTAGGAAGGATGATTGAGCAAGACCATAGTCTTTCAACATCTGTTTCATCCTGAGGAGTTGTGTGCAGCAACTCCCAACTGCTACATATTCGGCTTCAGCAGTGGATAATGAAATAAGTTTTGTTTCTTGATATGCCAAGCAACAAGATTTTTCCAACATAAAAGACTCCTCCAGAAGTACTATTCCCATCATCACTACATCCAACCCAATCAACATCACTAAATCCAACAAGATTGACATTAGTATCATAGGTATACCACAAACCAAAGTCAATGGTTACACTCACATATTTAATAATCTTCTTGATAACAAACAAATGGGACTCTTTGGGATCACTTTGAAACCGAGCACAAACTCCTACACTAAAAGAAATACCAGGTGTACTTGCAGTTAAATAGAGAAGGCTTCCTATCATGCTTCTATAGAGAGTTTGATCAATACTTTTCCCATGAATGTCTTTATGAATTTTAGCACTAGTGTTCATTGGAGTTCTTGCAGATTTTGCAGTCTTCAAACCAAATTTTTTCACCTAATTTTTTTGCATATTTTGATTGGGATACAAAGATCCCATCATGGCTTTGTTTCATTTGAAATGCTAAAAATAGTTAAGCTCACCTATAAGACTCATTTCAAATTCAATAGTCATGACATGAATAAAATCTTGTGTAAATCTGAGGTAGATCCAACCACAATATCATTAACATGTACTTGAGCAATCAACATATCCTTTTTGAATAGTTTGACAAACAAGGTTTTGTCAACCGACTCTCTAACATATCCATTTCCTAGAAGATGAGAGGATAACCTCTCATACCATGCTCTAGGGGCTTGTTTCAACCCATAGAGTGCCTTTTTCAATCGAAACACATCATTGGGATGATGTGGATCTTCAAAGCCTTTTGGTTGCTTAATATAGACTTCTTCATTCAAGATGTCTTTCAAGAAAGCAGTTTTGACATCTATTTGATATAGTTTAAACTTCAAGTGACAAGCAATAACAAGGAGTAACCTAACTGATTCTAACCTTGCAACTAGGGCAAAGGTTTCATTAAAGTCAATTCCTTCCATTTGAGTGTAGCCTTGAGCAACTAACCTAACCTTGTTTCTGACAATATTCTCTTACTCATTAGTTTTGTTGTTGAAAATGCACTTAGTACCTATGGCATTTGTTTCAACTAGTCTAGGAACAAGGTACCAAACATCATTTCTTATAAACTGATTTAGCTCTTCTTGCATCTCAAGAAACCACTCGCCATGTTTCAATGCCTCTTTCACATTCTTAGGTTCTTCCTTTAAGACATAGCATACACATGACTAATTTCCTTAGCTAGTTGATGCCTAATTCTCGCTTCCTGATTTAAAAGTCCAATAATGACACTCTCATGTTGGGTGAGAGGACTATTTTCAACACTTAACTTGTCAACATGAATTGGTAAGCTGGAATTGTGAGTTTGATTATCAAAAGTTGACATGTAACTACTAAATCCAAACTTGGAGATTCATCTTCTAGCCTAGAAGGAAATAGATCATCCTCATCTAATGCCATCTCAGTAGATGCAGCAAAATCATCAACATTGACATTTATGGAGTCAATGATAGTTTTGGTCCGACAATTATACACTCTATAGGCATAGCTTGAAGTAGAATATCCATGAAATATTCCCTTGTCACTTTTAGAGTCAAATTTAGCTAAATGCTCCCTATCTAGCATGTGCTACTAAAAACTCTAAAATAAGACACTTTAGGTTTCTTTCCTTTCCAAAGCTCATAGGGTGTTTGTTTAGTACCTGACCTCAAAAACATTCTATTGGAGATATAACAGGCTGTATTTACAGCCTTTGCCCAAAAGTGTTTAGTAAGATTTTGGCTTTTTAGCATTAGTCTAGCCATTTCAACAATGATTCTATTCTTCCTCTCCACAACACCGTTTTGCTGAGGTGTAATTGGTGTAAAGTACTCATGCTTAATCCCCATTTCTCATAGAACTTATGAAACTAAGAGTTCTCAAATTTAGACCCATGATCTGTTCTAATCCTAACAATATGCAGTTGACTAGTCATCTTCTCCTTCTGTAGAAGGTGACACACATTTTTGAACTTTTGAAACGTTTATGATTTCTCATCTAAGAATGAGACCTAAAAATCAGCAACAATAACCAGAATATATTTCTTGCCACCAAAGGACGAGGTTTGAATAGGGCCAACAAGATCCATGTGAATAAGTTCTAGACTAACCTTTGTTTCAATGTGTTTGACCTTTTTGTGTGACACTTTGACTTGCTTGCCTAATTGACATCCTTCACAAACATGTTGATCAGTTTTGTCAAGCTTTGGGAGACCACTTACTAACTCTTTCTTGGACAATTTGTGCAAGTCTCTAAAGTTCATATGACCAAGTCTTTGATGCCACAAAGATTTGTTTCATCCACTACCTTATTGCAAACCATTTCTTTTGCATCATCAACTCCATCAATGCAATATCAATTGTCAATTGACCACGCCACACTCACAATCTCATTTCCACCTTTTCCAATGATTTTGCAACATGCTTAGAAAATCTAACTTCCACAACTCCATCATCACACAGTTGACTCACATTAATGAGATTAGATGTGAGACTCTCAATATATCTAACATTCTTAAGCTGAGGTAATCTAGGGATACAAACAGTACCTTTCCCCACTACTTGAGCCTTGTGACCTCCACCAAAAGTCACAAAGCCTCCGTCAATAGAAACTAGAGGTGAAAAGACACTTTTGTCACCAAACATGTGCTTAGAGCAACCACTATCAAAGTACCAAGTTTTGGTATTTGATGCAGCAAAAGCATTTAGAACAACAAGACTTTTGGTTTGACCGTTTACAATCCAAGTTGGTTTACACATGGTGGATGACTTCATAGAAGAGGAAACAAGTTTGGCAATTTTAGTGACTTCCTTAAGTAAATGATCAACTTGAAGTTGCAGTGATCTGGGATTTTGTCTAGACTTGGAAGACAACTTCTTGTTTTGATCTCTTTTGTTTCATATGACAAACAGGTCGAATATGACCAATCAACCCACACTTGTGATAGATTGGAACAAACTTCGGCTTCTTGACTACATACTGTGTATCATGGGATATGACTGGAATAGTAGACTTGACAAACTTGGTAGTTGAGCTAGACACACTAGATCCAATTGGATTATATCCAAGACCCCCTTTATCACCATGAATTTTTCCCATATTCAACATTTTATCAATTTTTGAAGCACCAATAGTCAAGGAGATAATTTTACGTTTTGCCTCATTCAACTCACCCAAGAGATGTTTGTTTAAGTTTTGGAAGCAAATATTACTCTCATTGAGCACATTAGCTTGATTTTCAAGATCTCTCCTAATTGACACAGACTCATCACATTCATTTTCTAGAGACTCAATTTTATCACTCAACTCCTTTTTGGTCTCTTTAAGAGTAAGAAATGCATGTTGAAGTTCATTGTAATTGACTTCAAGTTTGAGATTTTCCTCTTCCAAAGAGAAGGTCTCCTTGAACAAACCATCGTATTTTCTTCCTATGGAATCATATATGACTGGTCATTTGGATCATAGCCAGATTCATCATAATGAACATGCAAAGATGCTACAAATGTAATCTGTTAGTCATTATATTCTTCATATGAGGATGTGTCCTCTTGTGACGCATCACTCTCACTCGAGCTTACTTTCATAGTTTTGTCCTTTCCTTTGGAGTATCTTTTCTGATTATTTGCACAGTCAGCAGCATAATGCCCAATGCCTCCACATGTGAAGCATTTGACTAAGTTCTTAGGATCGCCAGTGACATTCTTGAAAAACTTGTCAAACTTGTTTCGCTCATTAGACCGATCAGTTGATGGTCTAAATTTTCTCACTTGTTGAACTATCCTTTCTAGCAAACTTCCCTTTTTCCTTGAGAATTATTCTACACTTTTCAACGAACAAGGCCATCTCATCCTCAAAAGCTGAGGAATTTTCACCATTTTTTAGTAAAGATTCATGCACTCCTTGAAGTGCAACTCCTTTTAATTTTTTGGTGTCATTTTCCTCCACATTCGACTCCATCTCATAGGTTATCAATTTACCCACAAGCTTACCAAGTTTTATCCGATTTAGATTTTGGACTTTCATGATTGTTGTTTTCTTTGGTCTAAACCTAGAAGGAATGACACGAAGAATTTTATGAACTACAAGGAGTTCTTCAATGGGTTGGCCAAGACTCATGGCTTCATTTGTGTTCATTTCAACCTTCTCATAAAAATCAGAGATGGTCTCAGCTTCTGACATTCTAAGCTCTTCAAATTGTGCAAGCACTATTTGAAGTTTGAGTGATCTAACTTAATCATCCCCTTAATGGACAACTCTCAGTTTATCCCAAGCTCGTTTGGCAGTTGGAATATGTTGAATGTGAGAGAACTAGATGCTAGACATGGCTGTAACTAAAGCATTTTTGGCCTTCTTGTTGACATTGGCAGCAAGATACTCAAGTTCTGACAATTTAGATCTTGGTTTTGGTACAGATTGACCATCAACAGTTTTGACTGGATGAGTCCATTCTTTTATGAGATATTCATATGCACGCTCATCAAGAACATCCAGGACTATGTCAAAATTTCTTCTCCAAGTAGCATAATTATTCCCATCAAAGTATGGAGGGGAATTGCAATCACCAGCAACTCTGTCCCTTTCCATGGTAACACCACCTAAACACCAACTATCCTCATAGGATCTCTCTATTTGCGTTAAGAGCTGGAGCTCTAATACCAATTGAAATTGGTACTTAGGTGAAGAGGGGTAAATTAAAGGCTACTTTAAATACTTACCAACTACACAAATCTTAACTTAACTAGAGATCAATATGACTAGTCAACTATTAGTCATAAACTAGCAGCAATCACACACATAGACGAAACAATCAATACCTACAGGCCTAAAAGATCACTAGTGACAACTTAGGCACTCAGAAAGACTCGTCAATCTAAGCATCCCCTATGCTAACATCAAGATCATATATATGTAGCAACATTCAAATGATGACTAGTCAACAGCACAAACACAACACTAGAAAAGCATGAACAACAAACCCAGAAAATTGTTAACCCAAAAACCTACCATTGGGAAAAACTGTGAGTCATCATCCAAACAGGCAATCCACAAAACAAAGAAGATTTTTATAGAAAATCACAAGCAAGCTCAAGGAAACCTAGATCTATTTAAGAAATAAGTTATATCTCCTCCATGCAATCTTCTTTTCCAAACTTAGCAAAGCTTGCAGCTAGTTCTTCATAGCAATGGCAACGTCTTCCTCAGCTCGTTCATCACATAGCACTAGTTTACACAACTCAATCTCCAAATAAGAACCATAAATTTGGATTCCAAATGAAATGATCAATTCCTTCAAGAAACCATACTATTGAAGAAATCAATTTAGAATCTGACATAGATCTATAAGAAAGTGTTTGATTTAGCTAGATGCAGATTTCATCTTTCAAGGTAGTTTTCAAAATCAAGTTGAAAAATTCATTTAATGAAAAGATAGAGAAATTACTCCAAAGAAGAGGAGACTAAAGGAGGAGAAACTCACAACCTCTCAAAAACCCTTTTGTTGAAGTGACGGCTGCAAAAGAAATGAAGGGGTCATTTGCCCAAAACATCTAGGTTTGAAACAAACAAAAGCAAAAGAATATCATAGCCACCCACCACCCAACCCAAAGCCACCCTCACCACCACCACTCCAACCTTACCTAACATCACCCATCCAGCAACCAACCCTTACCACCCTCCCACGACACAACTTCTCAAGACACCCCCACCTCTCTCTCTATTCCTCTCTCTTCTCCCAAGCCCAGCCCCGACATCCACATCACCCACCCCACCCCGCCACGACCTCCCCTTCCCTAGCCCAGCCCGATAGCGTATTATCTTCTTCTTTTTAAAAAAAAAGAAAATATTTTATCCCAAAAAAATATTATGCCCATTATTCCAGATGAGGTATTAGTATTAGTCAGTTACCTATACTAGTTGATAGGACAGTGGCTAACAATGAGATTGAACTTTTTTGTAGTTGAACACCGACCATGATTCATATGTAAAAGTGATTTAAATGTAAAATCCTCGTAGTCTTTTAGAAAGCATTGCTAGCAGAACTTGCAATTTTATACCAAATTACAGTTTTCAATGTTTCTCTTGAGTATATAAGCGGACACTGATTTACTCAAGATTATTGTGGTCGTGGCCGTGGCATGGGTGCTGCCTCCCCCATAAGTAGTTTCGGCCGGTTGCTGGTTCCGATCAGCAATGTTCTTCACAGAAATGTTATACACTATTGAATTTGCAATAAGAAAATTATTAAACATGGTAGGTAGGAATCAAAGCATCTGTTCAAAGTAAGGCGCATGAATCAATGATCACAAAATCATGAGCGGAAGATCTTATAATATAATCATTGGGATTATTTTAGAATTGATGATGGCATGGCAGACCAACGTTTTATGTACAGCTTGGGAGAAGAGAGAGGAACAGAGAGAGAGGTGGGGGTGTCTTGAGAAGTTGTGTGGTAGGAGGGTGGTAAAGGTTGGTTTGGGTGGGTGATGTTGGGTCAGGTTGGAGTGGTGGTGGTGAGGGTGGCTTTGGGTTGGGTGGTGGTTGTGGTCTGATAGTTTGAAGTTAGGGGAAGAGAGAGGACGACAGAGGGAGAGAGATGGAGAAGAAGAGATTTTTTTTAATATTTTTTTTTTTTTTCATTTTTGATATTTTTTTATATTAACAAGTAATTACATTATTTAATTATTTTATTTTATTTTATTTATTAATATTTTAGTCTACTTAAATAGAAAAAGTGGGGCCTACATCTCACACATAATCACTTATGGTAAAAAGACTAAAACAGTCATGCCACGTCATCAAAATTAATGGAGTTATTAATGGAGATAACGATAGGGGTAAACTGGAACACCAAACCTTGGTCAAGGGGGTTAAGTGGGCCATTTTAACTTTCGGGGTATAAAGTGATATTTGACCAAAGTTTCAGGGGGTGTTACAGTAAATAAGCCTAAAAAAATGAGGTCCAATAGACCGGGCCAGGGTTGGCCCGAGCCCACTTCAAGCACGACCCAAGTCCAAACCCGCTTCAAGCACGGCCCAAGCCCGGCCCACTTAACATTTTTTTCCTTCTCAAAAGTCAAAATGTAAAAATTTGACGTCTAATGTTATTGTTTATATGGTTTTTTTTAATCATAAACATATATTTGATGTCTTTCATTTTAGGGAAATTACTTGGGTTCTTAATTAATTAAACATATCAACTACAAATTAATTAACAAAGTATTGGATTTTGTATCTAATCAGTACATATGACATATACACTTCTCTTATAATCAAAACAAGACATTTATTCACATATAAAATAATAAGTTGTTTAAAGATGAAAAGTTGAAGTGTACTTTGTGGAGTTAGACACTTTTTGCCCTTTGCCCTTTCATATTGTTTGGATGTTTGATTGATTAATGTTTTCAAATAGTTCATCATTTTTTGCCTCTAATTATATTTTTAATGTCTATAATTTGAATGATCTAGTGGACAAAAAAAATCAAGTGAAAAAAATTCAAATTAAATAGGTAGGTTCTTAAGCCCGAATATGGCACGACCACGAGCACGGCTCCTCCATTTCAATGTGGACATGGGCTTTGGGCTGAGCTGGGATCAATGATTTTACTAAATGGGCCGGCGTGGCCTGGCATGAAAATGTTAAAAACACGAGTTTAAATGGGACGAACCAGCCCAGCACGGCCCGTTTGACACTGCTACTATCGATTGCAGGCAACCGAATCGACAGATGATGTTCCTCCAAATAAATCGTTCGACGTCAGCTTCCTTGGTAGATGATAGAGCCTTGACCTCGATCCACTTAATGAAGTACTCAATGACAACGATCATCATATCCTTCTTGGCAAGTACTAGTGGCATAAGTCCCACCAAGTCAATGGCCAATGCATGAATGGCCATGGACTGTTCTACAGATGGTACACCTCAATCTGGCAGGCCAAGTACTGGTTCATAGCATTGGCATCGATCACATATTTGAGCATACTCCATGGACTCTTGGTGCATGGTGGGCCAAAGTAGCTTATGCTGAGAGCCATATGGGTAAGCGATTTGCCCCCAAAGTGATTCCCACATTCGCCATCATGTCTTGCAGAGCACCTCGAGTGTTTACAGGTACTTGATGTAGGTGAGATGAGGACTAGAGTATGATATGCGAACAAGCATGTTGTTTTTCATATAGTATCTCGCATCTTTCTGCTTGATTTTTCTTGCCTCGAATTTGTCTTTTGACAAGTTCTCATTCACCAGGTAGTCAATGATAGGATCTTGCCATCTAGGATCTTCGTCAATCTGCATCAAATCTGGCTGCTCTTTCTCTTGTATGCTTGGTTTGTTAAGGTGCTCGATCGGGATGGAGCGTCGGAATTGGGTATCAAGCGTTGATCCTATGCTTGCCAGTATGTCTGCGTGCGCGTTCTCTGCTCGGGGCACCTGTTGGATGGCGAAGGTAGAAATGCCTTCAATAACTCTTGGACTTTGTTAAGGCACAAAATCATCTTTGGGTGCTTTGCCAAGCACAAGCCAATGAGCAATGCCTCGTTCCGTCTACGCTCAACTGCTACATGTCTCTAAGTTTGTCAGGTTCGGTGAAGGAGGTCTTGTCTGCTCTCGAACTTTCCTTGTTTTTGTTGACCAGCTTCTCTTTCTTGGCGATGGAGTGAATTCTGAGACAAAGTTTGCTAAAGCCTAGTCTTTTATTGCAGTCTTTGGCCAGTAGAGGAGGTTGTATTGGCTTAGTTATATAGCCCACTTCATAAGTCATTAAGAAGCGTCAGGACTATGGAGAATTGATCATAAAGGAAAGTCAGTCATGACTAAGGGTGGCAATTTCGGACACGACCTGATACACGACTCGAAACCCGCACGAGAAATTAGCGGGTTCAACCCACACGATAAAAAAGATCAATTTCGGGTCAACTCGTTTTGACCCGTTTAATAAACGGGTGAGTTTCGGGTCAACCCACTAACCCGCTATAATACCTCTCTATATTTTTTTCCTTTCTTTTTCTTCTCTCTTTCTCCTCTCTCTATCTTTTTTTTCTTTCTTTTCCTTATATTTTCTCTACTCTCTCTTTTTTTAATTTAAATTTTTTCAGTTGTGAGTTTCGTAACATGCATGTTATTATTTATGAACCCGTTACACGACTTGAAACCCGCACGATAAAAGACGACCCGAATCCGACACGACACGTTTATTAAATGGGTTGGGTTCGAGTTGAGCATTCTTAATGCGTTTATTATCCTGACACGACACGAACCCGACACGATAAGACCCATTGCCATCCCTAGTCATGACGATGATCCGGTGAGCTTAGTAGTAAGGTTGCAGCTTTCTCACGGAAATTACAAGGGCCGAAATGAGCTTCTCCAACTTTGGGTAGTGAGTCTCTGCATCAAGGAGAGCATTTAACGTGTAGAATACCGGATGTTGGGCCCCTAGTTCTTCTCGAATCATAGTTGAGTTGGCTACCGAGCTAGACACTGCCATGTATAGGAACAAGTCTTCACCAGGAACTGGTTTTGGGAGCATGAGAGGTGAAGTAAGGTGAGTCTTCAGATTCTGGAAAGATACTTCGCACTCCTCGTCCCATTTGTCAATAGATCTCGAGAGGAGTCTGTCCAAGTATCCTAAGAATAGGCCTGACACCGGACATGCATTTACTTGGATTAAGCTTCATGCGATATTGTTCGAGCAGGCTGAATGCTTCGACAAGGTTCTTAATATGGTCTACATGGTCAGGAGCTTTGACTAGCATGTCGTCTACATAGACCTCCATAGTTTTGTTGATCTGCTTCTTCAAGATTTTATTCAGGAGCCTCTAGTAGGTTGCTCCGACGTTATTCCTCCATAGTTTTGCTGATCTGCTTCTTCAAGATTTTATTCACGAGCCTCTAGCCTTCTAAGCGGATTACCTTGTCTCGATCCTTCTCGTTTGGGCTTAGTATAAGTTTATCCGCGCCTTCTTGTCTGGCTAGCCAAGATCAATGAGTACAAACTCAACGTCTTCCTCAGGCTTCCAACCTTCTTTAGAAGATCCTTCCGGGCGGATTTCCTCGTCTTGCTCATGGCTCTTTAGTTGCTATTGGGAGGTGGCAACTCCCTTTCCTTTACTTGTCTATAGTAGGGGTGGCAATTTCGGGCACGATTCGTTACATGACTCGAAACCCGCACAAGAATTTAGTGGGTTCAACCGACACGATTAAAATTTGGGTCATTTTCAGGTCAACCCACTATGACACATTTAATAAACGGGTGATTTCAGGTCAACCCGTCAACTAGCTAAAATACCTATGTAACCCGTTTAACAAAACGGGTCATGGTGGGTCAACTCGCCAACCTGCTAAAACACCTATTAACTAGCTAAAATACCTATGTAACTCGCCAACCCACAAAAATACCAATGTAACCCGCCAACCCACTAACCCATTTATTTTGTTTATTCTTCATTTTTCTAATTTTTTTTAAGTTTTTTTGTTGCTACCACTTAGCGAGTCAACCGACACAACCCAAAACCCGCACGAGAACTTAATGGGTCAACCCATGCATGACACATTTATTAAACGGGTTGAGTTTGGGTTGAACATTCCTAACACATATATAATCTTGACACGATACGACACGACCCATTGCCAGCCTTAGTCTATAGGGAGCACGACCCCTCTTCAGCAGTTTGCATCACCGGTGTGAATTGCAACTGTTTGCTCTTCTCAAGCCCTTGGATTGTGCATCTCCTTGCCATGGCTTGATCACTATTGATCTACCCCTAAGAATGAGGTAGCCGATCTTCTGATGTGAAGCGGATGTGACGACTTCAATCTTGTTAATCCATGGTTGGCCCAAGATTCTGTTATAGGGGAGACCTCACCGATGACCATGAACGTCTATGACCAGACCACTTAGGGTCAGTGGATGTCAAGGTCAATAGTTCCCACAATGATTGATGTAGCCCCATTGAAGCTGGTGAGTGACCTTGCAAGGTTGTTAATCTTGGGCTCCAACCCCATCTGCTGGATAACAAATAGTTGCAGGATGTTGGCAGCACTGATCTCATCTATGTGAACTCGCTTGATCACAGCTCGTTCAATCTAGATGCAGATGATGAGGGTGTCATTATGTGGCAGATCAAGCTTGATCAAGTCCTGCTTCTATAAACTGATGATAAGAGTGTCTTCAATGGCTAGATCACTGGTTGTGATTTGGGAGACGTAAGTCGCCTGCATGATATTTCTCTTCCGGGCCTAGGCGCTAGTTGATCCCCTCTTTTCTATCTGCCTTGTCAAGATCAACGAGTACCAACTCAACTTCCTCTTTAGGCCTCCATCCTTCTTCAAGATAGACCTCTAGAAGGATTCCCTCAACTTGGTCCTAACTCTTTGATTTCTATTAGGGAGTAGTTATCCCCTTTCCTTTCTGGTCTGCAGGGTTTAGCTCGGAGCGATAGTCATTTCATGGTATAGCTCGTGCTTAGTTGACAAGCCATTCTTAAAAGCTGAGGATGCAAGTAGATCATCGCATCCTACGATGTTCGCCTTCTCAACCTTGAATCTCTTGATATAGTCTCGTAGAGACTCGTCAGGCTTTTTATGCAGACTAAATAGGTGGTCTTGCTGCTTTTTAACCGTCTAGTAGGAGGTGTACTCCTTTGTGAAAATGAAGGCAAACTCCTTGAAGCGTCCAGTAAAGTGTGAAACCAGTCCTGAGCTGCTCCTCCTAAAGTCATCGTGAACACCTTCCACATCAGGGTGTTATTTGCCTTGTATAGGATCATAGCACTCTTGAAGAGCTTCAAATCGCTTTTAAGGTCAGAGTCCCCCTTGAAAGGTGTGATAGACGGTGTTGTGAACCATTTCAGAGGTGTAGCCTACTCCACTTCATCGGTGAAGGGTGCGGAGTTGACTTGATCAACTTCCCTACCCAAGGCCTCCTTCATACTTCCTTTAAGTTGGAGACTCTAAAGTCGGCCATTCACAAACATCTCGAAATCTTTTGCACGCAGGGCTTGTGGCTCAAATCTGTGTATTCAATGCCTCGGACGCCATTGGTTAACTTCCTTCTCAGCCTCTAAGGGTCGATCCCCTTCGTTAACCTACCTATAGGGCGGATAATTAGATTGATCTTGTGATGGTTCCTCTATAGCTCGTTGATGTGAGTTGGTTGGTGGTCTCGTCACATAACTATTCAGTGAGGTGGGCCTGCCTAGTGACTTCCTTGGTTCTCAGCGTAGGTCTTTGTGTTTGTCACATAACTATTCATGAACTCAAGCTCCTTGTGGGCCTAGCCTAGAATGGATACTTCCTTGTGGGCCCAAAAGAGTATGGACATTAAATTGTGGGCCTAGCCTCCCATACACATTGGTCCTTAGACCTAATCTATTACGGATCGTTGATCGGCTACAAGTGTAGCTTGCAGATGTATATGTCTTGCCCGGGTGTTGAATAGCATGTTCTCGTTCTCTCCCCTACCCATTTGTCATTATCCGACTGACCTTGGACCTCTCGAACTATGTGTCAGTATACTCATGCATCCTTCTCTCCTTGCCTTGGGCTCCAAGGTCAAGGCCCTGACCCAAGTTAATCTATCCAAGTAGCCGATCAATTAAATTGTTTTGGTCGTTGACTTTTTATGTGAGTTGATCAACCTATAAGTTAAGGTCCACCTCGTTACGTGGATCGAGAAGAGTGGTGTGCACTAGGCCCAAAGGCATATGGGCTAGGGCTCCATTGGACGTGTACAGGGGTGCATACGTCAAGTAAGACGACAAATGGGGGAATGGATGAATTTGTTTCAAGACCAGGACGGCATTGAGGTAGTCGTGGGGCTATGCAGCAAATTCATCAGCTACATGGTGCGACTGCTACTATGCTTCAGTGGAAAGATAGCGCGGTGAAGATGCTCCAACAGTCGGCGCTTGCGGCTGCAAAGCTGTGGAGGTCATGGGGCTTTGCAGTGGAGTGAAAATGAGCGGCTATGCAATTCTAGCCACATGGTTTGGTGGCTATGCGACAGCTGCAAGCCTTCAGGAGGTGGCTGTGTAGCATTGGCAACCATGGGAGGCTGCTACGAGGTGCTGGCAGCCACGCTTTCTTGTGGTTGCAACAAGGTTTCCGTCATGGATTGCAATATCGCAGTGGCCATACTCCTCGTAAGTCTTGTATCAACTATGATTGATCAAAACAAAGAGTGGAAAATGGATTTGGAGCAGGAGTTGAGTATTCACTTGCACTTTCAATGAAAGCACCAATTTGTGGGAGTAATTTTCTTCCCTAAAGAATATTCATCTGAAGATCCCTTCTTCCTCTTATCTTCTCTTTCTTCCTGCAAAATAACACGAAGTGAAAATACCACACTGGAGGGTGTTGGCCAAAGGCCTTTTGATGTCTAAGTTAGGTCGACTGTGTGTATGAAAAAATAGTAGCTAACAAAGTGTATGGAGATTTCTCTCTGGAAGAACCGGGTAGCTAGAGTCTTGTGTGGTGATCGAAGTGTGTGTGTGTGTGTGTGTGTGTGTGTGTGTGTGTGTGTGTGTGTGTGTGTGTGTGTGTGTGAGAGAGAGAGAGAGAGAGAGAGAGAGAGAGGGAAAGTGGCGTCTAGGGTTTGTGAGAGGGGATTTCTGCAGAGTTTCATACGTAAGTTTAGAATTACCTCAAACCTTGTGTGCAACCATGTATTTATAGGAGCCTTGAAGGCTAGGGTTTCGGAAGAATAATTTTACACATGGAAAGGAATTATTCTTCCCGAATTTGGAGAGTGATTTAATTAGGGATTTGATTATGGTAAGAATCAAATAATTCCCAATTTGATTGGATTAATTATTTGACCTAGGATCCATGAATATTTGCTTCTACAAGCTCCTATTTGGTTTTCAACTTGCAGCTTTTTCACATGTAGCTCAAGGTGCCATTCATGTATCTATTCCATAGGCTGGTTTTTATACTCATTGGCTACCACCTTGGAAATGCTACACCCTTGTCTACAAGGTTTCTGTATAATCTAATTGGAACCCAATCCACCATGAACCTACTGCAAAAGTACACCAAGTTTCTTCATCAAAATTACTTTGAATCATTTTTCTTTTGTTGTTCATTTTTTAAATGAAGAAAACTTGTGTAAGCAAGGCTCAAATTAAATAGTGGTCAGCTAATTGAAAGATGGACATACATAATTTGGTAAAGGTTTCATAATATTGAAAGAAGATGCCTAATACTAGGGGTGGGCATCAATCCAGCTGATCCGATTACATTGGCCGAACCGATTATATTGGTTTGGTTTGGTTTGGTTTTGACCAAAGAAAAAGTCAACAGTTTGAAAAACCGATCCGAACCGGGTTGGTTTTGTTCAGCTGCAATTTGAGCTTTTTTGAAACTGTCCTAAACCAAACCGAACCAATATAACTCTATTTACTATTAATTTTATTTAATGTACATGTGTCAAACAACAATTGGTTAGTAGAATGGCATATTATGTACCCTTTCACACCTAATTGGACTCCAAAACAAAACAAAACCAAGAAAATCCTCCACAACACTCACATTCGAAGCCTCTCTCTTCTCTTACAACTAAAACTCAAACCTCATTTGGAAAAAACCCCAAGCAAAGCCTCTCTCTTCCTTCTTCGAAAACCCAGTTGTGCCTCTTGTATCTTCATCTTGATTCGCAGGTACAAAACCATGTCTGAGATACTCAGTGGGGCTTGGAGAAAATATCTCATACCACTTCAATCCCACCCTCTTAGAACTAAGGTTTGTTTCAATTCTTGAATCATACCCAGTTTTTGTTTTTGTTTTGTTGTCTTACTCTGCTTTGTAAGATGTCAATTAATCAATTGGGTTTTGAAATTTCTAATTTGATTCGTATTTATCAATTATTTGTATTTATGAAAATATGGGATTGGGTCTGTCAAGGTGTGGGAAGAGCTGAGAGAATTGGGTTATGGAAGAATAAATTATTTGTCTTTTCATTGCACTAGTTTCCAAAAGCTATTAATTTTTTTATTATTAATGCCTCACTTGCATGGTCCCTATGTTGTAGATTTTGTATTCAATCAAAGAGATGATTTCTGGAACGAGACCATTAAACTTGCTAATTTGCACCACCTCAATGTGGTAGCTTCTATGGTGTTGTGCTTGATGGGTCGGGAGGTTCTGTGTCAATAGTGACAGAGTATATGTTAATGACTCTCTCAGAAATGCCTTGCAGAAGAATAAGAATAAATGTGTTTGTTTGGCTTTTTGTTCTTTGCATTAATTTGATAAAATCAAAATGAATGTTGTAGTTGATTAGTTGGTATGTAATTTCCAATTGTATTAATCAATTGGGTATTGAAATTTGTTTGTATTTGTATGAAAATATGGGATTGTATGTTGAAGTTTGTTGCTAGAAGTTTGGATGAACTTAGATGAAAATGTTTATATTTGTTAGGAGCAAGTTCAGTTTTAGGATTATTTGATGGAATACCGATGTTAACAGGTTTTGTGTTATTGTAAGCATGTTTTTTTTTATGCCTAAACTGGCCGAACCAAACTTGCACCAAACCGGATATGAATGGTTTGGTTTGGTTCGGTTTTCATTTTGATTTTAGTTCAAACCGAACCACACTGGACCATAAAAGTTTAATTGGTTCAGCTGTGGTTTGAGGATGAAACCGGACCATGCCCACCCCTACCCAATACCATTTATGCTTCTAAATAATCCTTAGTAGCATATTTATTCATAAAGCTTTTAATATTTTCTAATGTACAAAAACAATGCAAATAAGAAATAACTCAAATAAAATGCTAGCAAAAGAATAGTTTCATGGATAACAAATATGCATTAAAATGCTCTTATCAATGGGTCAACTCGTACTCAAGGTCAACTAATGTGTTAATTCAATTATAATTTATATAAAATTAAAAAACTACATTTGAAAGGCTTGAAAAGCTTGAATTTCACTATATATGGTATTATAAAATTGAAGTACCAACATCAATGTTTTATTTATTTTTTAAATATATAAGTATTATTGTTTTTTTTTTGGGTAAATTGTCGTATCCCCGTGTCCTAGTTTTTTTTAATATTTTTCATTTCCCCGTATCGTCTTATATGCATCCATGCAACATAGAAAAACATGCTTATTTGTTGAAATGCGTCATGTGCTTTCAATTTTGTCTCAGTTCGCCCCCTGAACTTTAAGATCACTTTGTATACCCCTTATGCTTCATTTCCACGAGTCAAGTTACACCATTCCGTCTATTTTGTGGAAAGTATCATTAAGTTGGGTGATGCGGCATGAATAATTTGGTAATTTCATTATTTTTATAGGAATTGGGCATACTATGGATTGCTATGTGGCACCGGTGGGCCCATTGGCTTCCGAGTATCGTTAAGTTGGGTGATGTGGCATGGGTAATTTTGTAATTTCATTATTTTTACAAGAATTTGCCCTACTGTGGATTGCTATGTGGCACTAGTAGGACTCATTGACTTCAAATCAGTTTTTGAAAGGAACGGGTGTGCATTAGGGTTCCAAAATTGGGAATTCGAACAAAATTGTGTGACTAGAGATTTAGGTAGCTATTGAATTTGGCGCAAGCAGTACAGTGTGTGTAGAAGATGAGTGATTGAGTTGTGGTAGCTGTCAAAAGCACGAATCTTTCACTATTAATGCATACTTTGTGGCTTTAAGGCGCTGGAATATTTGAAAGGTGGTTGGTGCTAGACTTTAAGGCTCTAAAGTGAATTAGTGCGAAGATGGTTGTGCTTAGAGATGGTGGATCTTCCCAACCCGTGTGTAAGTGGACCCATTCTACACCTCTTTTGAGCACATTGTTTTTGTTTAGTAAGTTTGGTGAGCAAATTTTTCAAGTTTGGTCAGTTTGCTTTAAGTGATGAATGCTTGTACATTTGTAAATTTGCAAGACTTGTTGATAAGTTAAAAAAAAACACCATAATACAATTACACAGAAGTCTCCCAGTACAACCAAACTTACAATTACATTATATTTCATCTAAATTATATTTTCATGGCAAACACCTTTAACCGTGAAAGACCCATTACAACCCACAAAATTCTACACTTCCTTCGAATCTTGTCATTTCCAGCTTCTAATTTGTCAAGCTTTTTACGCAAACCAAGTATCACTATCTTCAAATGCTCACATATTTGAGCATCAACCCGCATTAAAAAAAACCCACATCATCTTCCACCTCTTCGCTCCATTCCAATAAAGAAATAAAATTTTCAACTCTCATGCCCAGCACAATCACGCATGTGGAGCTTACATGCCTACCTTTCCCCTTGGTCACGCTAGAAATTTGCTTTGGAAGCTGAGCAATAGTGCCACAATGACAACGTTGCACCGGCCTATCTTCTCCTTCATCCATCTCTTCTTTATGCAAATGATGACAAATAGTGAAGACGACCAACAATAAAGGGCCAGGTGAAGCCCATTTTAGAGCTTTGACAAATAAATGAAGTCTCCTAGGGCAGTGGCTATGAGAATTAGGGGGGCAAATTTGGGGGGGATCATCATTGGGGAGAGATTAGGAATATGGCATCTCAACTTGCATTTCTCCAGGGAAAGCACCCTTAATGGGGTCCACACAACTAAACATCCAAGGTTACGGTCCCGATGCTTTAAGGGGTAATTTTGAAAATATGTGAAACCATGTTTGGTCGTTTTCAAAATTATAAAACATTTTGGGGTCAAAATGTTAATTTTAAAAACTCCGTCTGTAAAGACCCAGCCTTTTCTTCTCGATAGAAGCTAGGTCTTCATTTGATTTGGGCGAGAATAACCAGAAAAGAGGAAGAAATAGGAAGAAGGAAGAAGGAAGAAGGAAGAAGGAAGAGAAAGAGAACTACGCGCCGTCGAACCCAGCCTCTTCTTCTGTCCTTCGCCGAGTCGCCGTCGAACCCAGCCACTTCTTCCACGAGCCTAGTTTTGTGATCTATGTAGTTTTTCTTTATTGACCGTCAAGCTCAATTAGTTAAAGGTAAAGTGCTATTTTGCTTCAGGAAGTGAGATACATTTTTATCAGTGACCGAAGACAATCTAATCTCTGAAGAAGTGTAGTGAAACTATAAAAAAAAAATTATTGATGTGTACAAAGTTACTTGGCTTGTATATAAATGTTGAATACTATCTTTCTTTTCTAGTGCAAAGTTTTGAATACGATGTTTTATCCAATATTTGAAGGCCAATTAATTGTGACTTGCACAATTTGCAGGGTAACATAAAAATGACGGTAGTTCTTTATCCTGATTATGTTGTATATCGGGATAGTTATTGTACAGAACCCCAGTTAACGTTTTCCGACAGTTGCATCAAAGTCAGTGGCTCAAAAACATCTGAACCCTTTGATTTTGAATGGGGAGTTGATGATCTCATTACTTTGGAGTGTCAGAGGTTTCCAAAAGTGAGTCCTGAAACTCTCCTATTGGATGTCACCACTTTTTATATATATACTTGGTATTGAACATGTACAGTTTATTACACTACATTCAGGCTGAATTTGTGATGATAAAACTCCGTGTGATATCAAAGGATGCCCCGCAAGAGGATATTGCGGATGGTGTTTCTGGTCAGTGCACTTGTACAAAAGCTCTGTTCTTTTTGTTGTTTTTTGCCTTCTCTTAGTAGGGTTGGTGATGCATGTGTACTTTCTGGGACTTATCTTTGTTAACCTACATCTTCATAGGCAGATTGTTAAATCTGCTGTTCAATTATTGAAGCTAATGTGATCCTCCTCCAAAATTTTGGTCAATTTTCATTCTGGTTCTATGCAATTCTCACATCTCAATTTATGATGTTTAAGCTGTGTAGCTAAGACACTGATAAAAGATTAGATACATGTTATGTTATAGTCCTTACGGATGCTCAGATATGGAAACTCTTTTTTGTTACCTAAATGTAATAAATAAGATATACAAGTGATTTGTAATCCAAGTATTATAAATTACTTTTAGCAAGTAGTATATGTCATATGAGAAAATATGCTAATTTCTATTTCAGAAAAGGTTTAAATCTTGTCCAAACTCGTTAATGCTATGCTTTAGCAGCTATTTGGGACTTCAAACTCTTAAGCTGAGTCTGGCTCCTTTTTTTTTTTCCTGACATGATCTGCTACCCAAACTCTCTTAGGCTTTGAGGAGTTGAAGATTGCAGTTGTTGAACCCTATTGGTCTGAGAAAGAGGAAAGTATAGCATCTTTGAATGCAAAATATTTGAATGCATGGGTTCTTCTGCAAGAGTAAGTTTGTTTATGTTGCGTTTGTTAATACAATATTGTCCTGTGTTTCTTATGTATCATATTTCTTGATGTTCTAAGCTTTATGCCAATAAGCTGCTTAAATTTAATGGCCTATTATGCTGATTTTGATTTGAGAGATAAACTAGGAAATTATTTAAAAATAACATACTTTCAGATGAAGTTTCATTACTGCACCTTACTACTTTTGGCATCATTTATATAATCTATGAGATTTTAAAAATTAAAAATTTTCTTTAATTCTCTAGCTGTACCCACATTTACAAAATTATTGGTATATCCACCGGCATACACAAGTTGGAGATAGCATATCTAAAACAATATCCAAGACATGGTCAATGTAATCTGATTGAAGATTAATGGCCAGGTTCCAATATCCGCTTTATCAGTAATGCTCAGGGGGGTCACATGCCACCCTCAAGGTCTTGTTCAGCCAAAATTTTTTGTTTTTTGTCTTCTGAAAAAATTATCATTCCTATCATTTTATGAATATTGTTTCTCTTCTCCATTATATACTATGAATTAGCCAGGCTGTCCTTTATTAAACTTCTCTTCCTTGTATAATTGCTTTTATTTTTGTTAAAAAACAATTTATAGTTGTTTTACTATGACAACATTAAATCTTGATAGTATATGTCATGCAAGCTTGAAATTTGTAGTATGAAGATAACTTGAGGGTGCCCCCTGTGAACTAAAATTCTGGCTCTGCCCCTACACTTTTATCAGATCAATGAAATACCATTTCATCAGGATTATAATTTAGTTTCCCTAAGGGGATTTAGTTTTATAATCAAATAGATTAAGTGGCCTTTTGGGTGATTATACCATGACATATTTGAGGGGATATATAGTTCAGTAACAAAGGGATTGTTATCGTACTTTGTCTAGAGAGTCAGTGAGGGATATCAGAGGGGCCCAGTGTTCAATTTGGAACTGCCCGATAATAGTGTTCCACGTTTAGTTGCATTTTAATTTTCAGAGTTGATGGTGAAAGAACTCAGTAAACAGGAATTATTGGCTTAAAGGCTTCTGCTTTAGAACCATGTTCTTCACTTACATTAGTTTGTACCTTTTAGTGAGCATTTGCTTTGTGTGGTATCTGTCAGGTGCTGGGCATAGTGTCCAGTTCTTTTGCCTCTTTACAGGGATGATGTACTGCTCATGTAATAACTATCCCTGTTTTGGTAGTGGTTTGTAAATTAGAATGGTTAAATTGTACTCCTGAAAAAAGAAGGTAAAAAAGAATGGTTCAACCGTACATGTGTGGTTAGATTTTGGTTGGTATCTTCATATTCTCTTTCTCTGTTTCCATATATCTAGCTTACAAATGCAAAGCAAATTGCTGGGATTCACATTTTATTTTTCTTAGGTAAATTGTTTGCCATGTTTGTAAATTTATACTATCTCTTCTGTGTGCTGCATACATAATCTAATTCATTTTACTTCGGTAGTTCTATACATAGTCTTAAACTCATATTTTTCCCCATTTTGGTACAAGTAGCATGGGCGTGGAAACAGATGAGGATGATTCACCTGGGCAAGGGCATCATTTTCCAAAGTGAGTTAAAGTGATCCTAGTTCCTTTTCATTGTAACTATGAAGATACAAATTATAATGCTTGTTGTCAAATTTCCTCTCCCTTTTTGAGTTCAGTACTCCTTTATGTTTCTTATGTTTTCTGTTCTCTTCTTTTTTCTCTTATTTGATGAGGATTGGATGAAGATTTTAACTCTCTGTTTCTTATGGTATATGCATGGGTATCACGTTATCTATAGTTTGATAAGGCTTGTTTTACTACCATGACTTTCTTGAATATGTTTGTAAAATTTAAATGATTATTGTATTGAGAATTAAGGAATCGTTTTCATATATAATGTGGATGTGTGCTTTTTTTGCTTTAATCATAGAACAAATGGCCGAAGAATAAATTGCTGTGGTCCCTTCTCTTGGTTGTTCTATTTTTGAAAGAGAACACGACTGCTTTGCTTTAGTGAACAATTTTCTGTTTTCTTTAAAGGTGCTACTGTATGATGTATACTGAACAAATTTGAGATGGTATACAGTTTTGATGAGCCATTTGAAGATGTTGTATATCCGAAAGGGGAGGCAGATGCTGTTTCCATCAGCAAGAGAGATGTTGATCTCTTACAGCCAGAGACATTTATTAATGATACAATTATTGACTTCTACATCAAGTAAGCTTGCATGTATAAGCTCACATGCATAACTTTATTTGCTTTATATTAAAGACCTACCTATTTTGGAATCCTAAATATTTGATGGACTTTCGTCCTTACAATTACAAGTGCTCCCTGAAGATACAATACATATAATTTCTAATAGTAGTGACACCAAGCTTTTGGTTTTTTAGTTCTATAATGTTTTTCTAAGTAAATCAATTGTGTTAACGAATGGCAAGAAAAGACCCTAGCATACCCTAAGTTTGCATTTACTAGTGTACTGAATGCATCAGCTCTAATAACTACCTCTACTCACCATATTGAGGAGAACATTGGTCGCCACCCGAATATCATCACTATCTTCAACAAAGCCCTTGCCTTGTTATATAGGAACTTTTGACTTGCTAGATTTAATTCCCTAGTTAACCAAATGAATAATAATTTTCAAGTAAATTAAAGTAAAAATAACTGAAATGGAAGTTCAAAGCATTGAAAAGTTGTTAACTGCTAATAATAGACAAGACAATTTGAATGTGATAATTTTAAAAAATGGAATGCTCAAATAAATTAAAATACTAATGTCTTGAAAGTGGAAACAGAAATTGAAAAATTTATATCACCTTATGATTATAATTTCTAATTTCTAAAAGACAATGCTAATGCTAATTGCAATTGTCTTTATTAACAGTTAGAATCGTAATGTGATTGTTGTGATTGTAATTTCTGCCACTTTTAAAATTCAAATATTCCCATTACAAAGTAATCAATTGGCAGGTATTTGAAGAATCAGATTCAATCTAAGGAAAAGCATAGGTTCCACTTTTTCAATAGTTTCTTCTTCCGGAAGCTAGCTGACCTGGACAAAGATCCATCCAGTGTTTCTGATGGCAGAGCTGCTTTCCAACGAGTTCGTAAATGGACAAGGAAAGTGGATTTATTTGAAAAGGATTACATCTTCATTCCTGTAAACTTCAAGTATGATCCTTTGACCAAACTTCATGCCTCTTGTAATAAGATCAATTTAATGGGTGCTAATATGTGGTTTTTAATATCAGTCTACACTGGAGTCTAATAGTCATATGTCATCCCGGTGAAGTGCATAGACTTAATGGTAAGTTTTTGTTGGATTGTGCAACGTGTATCTGTGGATTTTTCCCATCATTTATGTAGTTTTGTCATGTTCAGATGGCGACTCAGGCAAGTCACTTAAAGTACCTTGTATTTTGCATATGGATTCTATCAAAGGAAGTCATACGGGTCTGAAAAATCTAATTCAAAGGTATACTATTGAAGTTCTTTTTTTCTTTTTCTTTTTTAAAGGCAGTATGCATTTATTTTTATTTCTTATTTTTTGGAAAAACAGGTGTTATGAAGTCCCTTCTTTTCATATTCCTTTTATTGTTCTTGTATTTTATGCTAAGTTGGAGTTTTAAGAACTGAGAGGCCAAGTGGGCTTTGGTTCAAGAGGTAAAAGTGTGTAGGGTAGTGGTGGGTCTTGGTTTTAGATGCTTCCAATACACCAAAGGAAAAGAGAGGGAAAAAAAGAGAAGAAACAAAAAATAAATTTGTTACAAGATCCCTTGGACAAAATACGGTGTTCCTTTAGTATACCCTCATTTCCTTGAATAAATTTATCTTATTAGAAGAAAAAAAAAATCTCATTTCTTTTGTAAATGCATGACCCTTTTTGGTTGAGACACAATTTTGAGTGCATATGTGTGTGCATTGGCTATTACAGTATAAACAAAAGATGTGATAGAAAGTCATCCAGGCCCAGTGGTTATATGATTAATCCCTTCAATCAATCATTGTGCTCTACATTGGTTGTTTTGAGTTCAATTTTCATGAATAGTAAATAATTTTTTTAAAGAAATTAAGGGTTTATAAAGTGCTAAATTGTTATTTAATTAACAGTTCTTTAGATTTATATTAAAATTTGGTAGGGGGTGGGGGCGCTACTATTTTATATAACATGGTTTGTGTCCAACAACAATGCATGCCTCCTGCACTAACTGAAATCTGGCCTGCAAAGACAACTTGTTCAAATTTTTCCAGCTCTTCCGGATTTTGAGTGGCTTTCATCTGTACTAGGACATGAAGCTTTAATTCACTGATGATGGGCAAATTGAAGTGGATTTGAGGGAAAAGTCACTTGGATAATTGTCAAATAAATGGACTTGATTTTCTAATTTTTTATGGAGACAACACAGGAGTTTTAAAAATATGTTTTTCTGTCATATGATTAGAATTTTTGAACAGGATGCTAAGTACCTGGGGTGTTGAATGGGATATCTATTATTTTTTACAACTTCAGAATTTAAACCTTTTAATTGTGACACCAAATTTTGATCTTGAAATGATAGTTACTTGTGGGAAGAGTGGAAAGAAAGGAAAAAGGAGGCATCTGAAGAAATGTCATCAAAGTTCCACAACCTGCGGTTTGTCCCACTTGAGGTATTACTCCAGTCTTCTCTAACAGATTTTTAAAGACAGAACAAAAAGAATTACCCAAGGAATATGCTTTATATCGGTACTGTAGCTGAAAGTTTGACATGAAAGAGTGATTTTATAGGCCAGTCAAATGATTACTGTTGCGTATACATTAGCCTAATGATTGATATTATCAGCATATGGCTATTATTTTGGTGATACAAAACCTTGGTGTTCAAAATGATAATTATATGAGATTTGTAGGTATGTGGAATGACATTCTTGGTTGAGTAATGTATAAGATGGTTCATGTGTTTTGGCTGTGAGTAAACTCATTTAATAATTGTGGGAAGCTGTAGGGCATCCTGAAATGCTTTGGTGATGCAAGCTCATCTCAAGATTGGGAGAGATGGAAGTTGTTTCAGTGTACTTTGTAATCTTATGACATCTTTATTCTGTTTAGATCACTTTATAGCAGCTAATCTTAGTTTGAAAAATAAGAAACTTTGGGCTCTTGGAAGTGCAGATCTAATTGTGCAAATGTCTCTCCTCAATATGCGCTTACTTTAGGATAACTTTACTTTACTAGTTTATTCGATATATGAAGTATAGATGATATGATATTTGATATCTAAATGCCTACTGTTCTTGTCTTATCACAAGATAAAAAGGAAAAAAAAAAAAGTGACTTGTGTGAAGGTCATTATTATCTTCAAGCAACTTTTTCTTTGAGAAAAACACACACGCAAAGAAATTTGTAGACATGGGTATTAAGATAGTCTAATATTCAAGTGAATGCACCAAATTATTTTTCGTTATTCCCCATCTTTTTTTGGTGTTTATGGTCAATATAGTTTAAGTTCTAGATGCAGTATAGTGATTTCATCCTCTTTTAACAATACGAACAGCTAAAATGTTCTTCCTCTTTTGTTCTAAATGTTTATAAATAGATATTAGATGAGTGCAATAGTCTTTTTTATGATTATCATTATAAATGAGTTAGGGAATCGGATAAGTGCTTTTAATTATGAATTGTGATCTTAAAGCTGCTCCTTGCTTTCTTCCCCTTTTTCTTTTCTAGAATGTGCGTCTTCATCTGTCATGTTGCTGCTGTCTTTGTATTCCTGCAGTATATATTTTCTCTCTTTGTTCGGTTACATGGAGATAATTTGATCTCTGAAAAGTTTTTTTCACTTTCTTCCTTATAACTGTCCTTTTAGATTAAGAAATGTAAAACAAAAACAAAAACAAAAAAAGGCTTAAATTTTTGCTGATGGTAAAATATTAAAACTTCTGACAATGGTTCACATTCCTTTCAGTTACCGCAACAGGAAAATTCATTCGATTGTGGCCTGTTTTTGCTCCACTATCTGGAGCTGTTTCTGGTAGAAGCTCCTGTTTATTTCAGTCCTTTCAAAATAACCAAGTTCTCCAACTTCGTAAGTGATCTACTTTGTTTCTAGATTTTCCTAATTTCATTAGTTCTTTTAATACTTTTACCCTTTATTTGTACTGTATGAATGATGTGGCATGTCAATTTTATACATCTAGTACACAGCCCTAACATATTTAATTTTTAACTTGTACTGTGCACCTCCTGGCTGTATGCGTACTTCATTTTTTTGGTGGAAACATAGTTACAGTCTATTTAAATTCAGAGGTGATTTTTGTGAAACCCATTTTGAGTGGAAGGTCAGTTGGATACACATGGAGGAGGGTATATATGAAACATGACATATATTCTTTTGTTCATGTATTATTAATTAATTACACACATGGAGGAGTGCCCAAGCACTTTAAGAGGAGATATAGCATATTCTTAAAGTCATTGGATGGAAATTTCATGGTTTAATAGACAAATGATCAAGAGCAAGTAAGTAAACGAAGTGCGTCCACTATTAACTGTTGGATGAAAACAAATCTAGCAGCTTAGAGTATGAAAATTCAAACATGTTATACTCTAAACAGTAGATGCATGTTTCCTATAAACTGGTGGATGAAAAGTCAAACATATCCACGATTAATAGGAAACATGTCATTTACGGCTTATTGTATGACATGCTTGAATTTTTATACTCTAAGCTGTTGGATTGGTTTTCATCCAGCAGTTGATAGGAAGCGCTTCATTTATTTACATGCTCTTAGTCATTGTCTATTTGAGTTCTTGAATGTTTGTAATGTGAAGTGTTTGAATGCTTGTGCCTATATACACGTGTGTTAGTATGTGGATTTTCAATTTCTACCATGTTATTGCCTTGTTTCTTCCTGTTCGTTGGTGGTGCTATTTGAACATGGGCATCACATTGAAAGCTCTCATCCTAGGATCTTTTCCTTCAATTGAAAGTTTTATCAGCTCGGATGCCTTACGATGAAATAAACAGATATTGGGTTGGGACAAACTCTGACTTTAGAGACATATGCTGGAACTTTAAATGGTTTTCAGTGCCTATAAATCATGTACCCTTTTCCCAAAATTTCAACTGTTAGGCTTTCTAATATGATCCTCCTGTAGTTTAATTGATCTTTCACTTTATATTTCAAATTTTAGCTATGCATAACCCCAACTTCTGTTACCAGCTTAATCCAGATTGGTTTCTTCCTTCTGAGGCTTCTCTCAAGCGTACTCTTATCCAGAGGTTAATTTTTGAGCTCCTTGAAAATCGTTGTCGGGAAGTCTCTTCAGCAGCTTCCAGTGATGAAGACCAGGCTAAATTTCCGGAATGTAACGAGCATGAAACTGGTGTGCAGTCATTTTCGGGAAGATGTGGTCCTGCTATACCTTGCCAAGAAAATATATCTAATTCTCAAGCAGGCCAGGGGATTGAAATTACTCTGTTATCCACATCTTCTCTTAGGAGCTCTGAGTGTGTTAGTGATGCAGGCTTGGTTCTCAGGGAATTTTTTGAGCCAGGAGCCACCCCTGGCTCACTATTTGGACAATATCAATCATTTGACCAAAAGTCATCTTTTTACCTTCTTAATGGCGCTATACCACCAATAGAGGTACCACTATTTCTTTTTCTTTTTTAAGGAACAAAATCTGTTTTAATTATGAGATAGTTGGGATTGAAAAGCATGAGCATTGTTTATGTTGGCTTTTAAGGATATTTTGGGTGTAGATTTATAAAGCTCATGTGTGTTTGAGAGAGAGAGAGAGAGAGAGAGTATTGGCAATGCCATGTTATAAATATCTTTCCTTTCTTTTTTTTCTTTCAACCAATTAAAGCTTTGAGAAACATTTGTTTCATTCTTTACAAATCCTAGGTTTATATAGACTTGTAAGACAGGATGGTACGCCTTTCTTCTTCTTATTTTCCTTTTTTTCCAGTTATGGGCTCAGAACTGTATAAACTAAGCATACATATTATAAATGGATACATGTTTTACATCGATTCATTGAAGAGACAGCAGTACTTGCCCTTACGTATTTGTTAAATAACAGGAAGACACCGAAAATGGAGAGCATTTTGCTTTTTCGCCTACAGGAGACTCTGGTTTTCAGCAAATAACTGGAATCACATCTCAAACTTGTGGCATTCCATACACATCAAGAACTTATGGAGCTGAGACTTCCTATGACTTGGGAATATCTGCACAAGAAGAAAATGGAAACATTGATTCATCCCCCAAACTATCAAATTGTGCCTCTGACCATTCTGAAGATTTTGGGGTCATGGAAAACCATCCAGTTGGGGAGGAAGATTTGGGTCTGAGCCAGAAAGAAGAAATGGATGTGAACAATCCAACTATGGAAAATGTCACATGTTTACCAGATGGCCTTGTTTCTGCTCCAGGGAATCCGGATGCTTCCATTATTGAAGGTTCTCAAGACCATGATAAGGTGCATTATAATAATGGATATGGAGGTTCTCAAGACCCTGATAAGGTGCACGAGGGCAATGGAAAGGGAAGTTCTCAAGACCATGATAAGGTGCATGATGGCAATGGAAATGGAGGTTCTCAAGACCCTGATAAGGTGCATGATGGCAATGAAAATGGAGGTTCTCAGGACCATGATGAGGTTCATAATGGCACTGAAAATGAAGGTTCTCGAGATTGTGATAAGGTGCATGATGGGAATGAAAATGAAGGTTCTCGGGATTGTGTGAAAGTGAATGATGGCAATGAAAATGGAGCTCCACTTTCTTCCTGCCAAGAAAATCCTGATATACCAGCGTATCAAGACTCTAATATGGTAGACAACAGGACAGTCTCATGTGATGATGATCGGATGCCTGAGCCTCAAGAGCAACCTGCTGCAAAAAGGCTGAGGCTTGCACAACCACTTGAAGGGGAAAAATGTGTCACATGATGCCTGCTTGAGGATTGAAATTTGTGAGGCCCTATATGCTCTGTTTTGCATTTCACTGGGTGTCTGTGTATAAGTATTTTGATGGGTGTTTGATAGGCATTGACCTGAATTCTGTGAATAGCGTCTGGTCTGTATAGGCCATATGAGGTATGCCGATGTATTGATAGAAGAATAGTTTAGATACTAGGCGCTTAACTTATATGTCTGAATTTATTAGTAAAAAAGGAGCCTTTCTAAAGCAATTTTTGTAGTCTCTCCAATAATTAGAACATCTTTTTTATAAAAAAATTTAGTACAAACGATTGGGGGAGGGGGTTTTACACAAATATTCATTGTATACTTGGGGGTTTCAAACCTCTGCCCATATGGGTGAAGGTCGAAAAGCTTAACCAACTGAGATAAGCCCTATTGGACACTGCTTCCCTCCTTCCACATATAAATCATATAGTTTGACACATGAAAAAATAATTTATCAAAAACACCAAAAGAAAAATCTCTGAACACATGTCAACTTGCTATTGGTAGGAAAGTAGGAGTTCCTACTTCCAAGGAAGGATGCAAGTATTTTCCTACACCATTCGGTATCACAAACCTTTACATTTAGAGTTTAGGGTTTATGGCTTTTGCTTAGAATTTTATGTCTAAACTATCTAAAAACTAACTCCTTTTATGTGACTTGAAATTATATTAGGTGCCTATCTTTGTTGGTGTATTATGGATCTCAAGATTGGCTGGTACAATTTTTTGGAACTTTTTCCCGAATTTGTTAAAAAAAAATTCAATGTAATTCCGTCGTTAGGTTTTTTGTCAAATTCTCATTAATTGCCTATGTAGCAGCCTTAGACCCTCTTTTCACATGTTTCAATGTCAATTTAAGGGTATTTTCAAGCAACTAATATTTTCATGCCCAAACTGTCCAAAACTTTTGGGGAATATGCTAGTGTAATCACGTTTCAGAAATGGTGTTCTGAAATGATCACGTTACAAATTGTGTTATGATATAATCACTTAGGGATGTGAAATGACCAAAGTGCCCTCCATATAAAAACGTATCTATTGGAGAGTTATTGGCCATTGATTGCCGACCTAACGCTTCTGGCTTCTCTCTCTTTCTCAGCTCTCTGTCACGTTTCTCTCTTCCTCTCTTGGCGCTTTCTCTCTCCATCGACTAGCACCACTCTATTTCTTCCTCTGTCGCGAAAACCTAAGCAGCACTCTCTCATTCTCTCTCTGCAGTCAATGTTAGGGTTTGGTGAGGGGGTTCTTGATGGTGAAAGAGAGGGTTTCTTCGTTAAATGCTCTCTCCCTTAAACGATGTCTCAGTTCCCTCTCTTTTCATGTCTTGAATCGACGTCTTTCTCTTCTCCTCTGCTTCTTCAGGGCCACAAAAAACCATAAATCTTGGTTTCGGTTCTGACTTTTTTCACGTACTTCCTCCTCCTTGTCAATCCTGTCACATACAAAATTCGTGATTTTCTGTTGGTGTTGCTGGGATTTCCAATTCAGTTGTGTGCACAAAACGAGTGATTCTAAGGTGGGTTTTGTATTTGTTATTGACTAGTTTGTGTATTTGTATGGTTTTCATTTGAGAATAATAATTTCACTACCCTGTGACTGATTTTGTGAAGTTTAGTAATTAGAGAGATTGCAATAATAATGTATTTTAACTGTGAATTACTTCATGCTTGGATGAAACTTCTATTGGTCTATTGATTTTGCTCTATGGACGATGAAGTGCCTCAATTTGCTCTTTGTCATCTAGGATTGGTTCGTTTGTGATGCGTGTTTTCACTTCCATTTTATGATGCATATTTAGTGTGGGAATTTATTCTGGTGGCAATGGCTATTCCATTATAAGACAGCCTTACCTCACTAGGCCCTAAATTAGCTGTTGAGTAATAATGCATAAGTAAATTTGTTGGTATCATTGCTGTTTCAGCACCTAGTAGCATATTTTGCACCCTTCCTGTCTTAATGGTTAATTATGTGATTTTGAAATACTAATGTAAGTTGGCGTGGGATTTTTCTCTTCCCTGTGCTATAAAACCTGCTAAATTTTGTTGTTATTCTTTGCTTGCAGCTTTTCATATATGTCTGAAAATGGTATTTTATTGGGCTTCAGTATCTGTTTAGAAATTTCATGTTCATCCATCTAGGTTTAGCAGTTGCAGTTGCAGTAACATTTTGACGTGTCTAGTTTGTACACAGAGTCCATAACTGTCAATACTGATGTTCCATGTGTGTCTGTATTGCATATAACTAGACATGTATATGACAATGGTAATGAGTAGATTTTAGTAGGCATTGATGCATTTGGAGTAATTGTTGTAGCCATTTCGCCCAAACCCTGTATCAAGTGGATCCGTGGTTTATGAAATTGTTTTCACACTTGGGTGGTATTTGGTTTTTGGATGGAATGGAATGTACATTTGATAAAAGGGAATGTAGATAACAGCAGAGTGTGGAAAGAGTTGGAGAGTAGAAAAGAGGCTTAAAAACAATTATGGTTTTGTCATATGTATATACATATATTAAAATGGCTTGAAAGTATTAGTTTGAGTAATGTATGTATGAAATATGGATAACCAATGATCCATATGTATGATCTTGTTGTGCAAGGAACTCGAGAATGGCTTGTAAAGTTGTCACGTCCTAACCCTCGGATTTACGAAACCTTGGGTTAAGACGTGATTCACACCTTAATTATAGAATTTAATAAAAACTATAACTAAAATGTGAAGAAAACATTTAAATAAATAAAATAAATATTTCACATAAAATATTCAGTAGAAACAAGGATACATCTTAAACCATAAAAATTTTACGTTATTTTACAAGTTAGAACTACTCGAGAGTTCACTAAAAGAGTAGCTCATTATTCAACCACAAGCTATATTACACTCTATAGACATGCCAAAAATCATCACAAGCTCTAGATTTCAGGTTTGGTACCTGCAAAATCTATTAGGGGGTGAGCGAAACCATAGCTCAGTAGGGACATAAACCTTTTCACAATAAATTGATATAATTAAATTAAGTGACAAATAATCAAGCAGCCAAATTTCACATTATTAGTAACAATGCATGAATGCTCTTCATCTAAATCTTGTTGATTCATATAACTGGACAAGCAGACCTGCATGTCTCATACCATGCTTATACCACTAGATCTCAAATGCCCATTTATATGAACTAACACCCATTTCAATCATCCCATAATTTCCCTTTTGTTAGTCATCTTGTCTAACTCCCTTTCGCCAGTCCCGAATCACCCAATAAAAACCATGTGCACTATGGGATCCATAAGACCTGGTACCTGCCAAGAGTTAAACTCAACTACACAAAAGACCATTCCCATTACCCTCTTTTTCCAGCATTATTTTCTCAACTCCAGAATTCTAACCAAATTCCATGGCATGATACAATTATGCCCTTCACAACAATGTAGCCATTTAAAACATCACCAATGCACATATAATTATACCCACATTGTTCTAATAATTAAGAGTATGTAAATATTGACAATATATTTCGTGGGATCTGCATCCATGATCTTATAAATGCGCTAAAAAAGGTCGGAAAATGTTACGTTCCATGACACTATTATGCCTTTAGCCTCCCCACCTTCATAAATCTCAATGTTATCCTTCTTAACCCAACTTCCATTGTAGCATACCAATATTCCAATAGTATCCATTTCTGCAAATAACATAAATAATTACTACACCGATTAATAACACTAAAAAAGAAAAATTCGATGAAATAAAAACATACACAACAATCATTCCACTACATGTATCATCTTATAAATCCTCAAATCTTCAAACTCAAATTGTAGCTGCTTCAACAAGGAACTTTTATTCCTTTCTGTCTTTTCTCTGATTTTGTACATATCTGTGGGTTCCAAGTTATTAACAAACTCACATAAACATACCATGGCAGCAATATGAACCCTCTAACCTATAAGGGTTTTGAACAAATTTAAACACCTTCAACAAAAGGCTCAGGTTGTGATACAAAACGTATTATGTAGTATAAGCTCAATTACCAAATTGGAAACCAAAACACACAAACTATACTTCTTACCAAAACAAACCCAGAATGCCAATAAATTCCCCACATTAGCATCTAAATTAGCCTAAAACTACCCTAACAAACCTATTTTTAGGGCAAACAAAGTTAACATATGATTTTTCTGTGTGCTGTTATTTTGCCCATTATCAAACACATTGCACTACATTATACAAGCATTCGGTCAATTTTAAACAAAATTCAAGTTGACCACACAGATCCCACTGCAGATAATAACAAAAACTATAAATTTCAACATATCATAACGCCTTCAAACTGAAAATTTAAGCTTTTTTGCCCTTCTATGGTGAAAAGGAGATGAACGATTTTATAATACACATACACTACCAAACCAATATCTGAACTCACATCCGTTCACAACGACGCCGGAAGTCGCCACTTTCGCTTCTCTGTGGAGTCGCATGATCACTTCAATCTGGAGGTCAACAATGGAGGCGGTGCGTTCCGCTTGCTTCGCTACATCAAACTAGCGTTCCAAATTTTAGGACATCTGGGTTATGACTATGGATGGGTTGCGAATTGGATTGCTCGGTGGCAACATGTCTCGCATAACTGGAGTTCCCCATTTTTGGCAAACTGCGAAAACAGAGAAGAGATGAGTTCAGACAAGTTGCCTTTTAGAAAATAGGCGTTAAAGGGTTGATACATCTGCTTTTATATGGAGGGCACTTTGGTCATTTCACGTCCCCAAGTGATTATATTAGCACACAATTTGTAACGTGATCATTTTAGAACACCAATTGTGAAACGTGATTACACCAACATATTCCCCAAAACTTTTTCTATTTTGAACAATATATTCTACATCGGGACACAATTTCTATTTTGAACAATATATTCTACGTCGGGACTACATTGAAAAAAAGAAGGACAAATCCGGAATACTTGATTGTTAAAATTGAGAGTATAAACAAACATGCCTTAAAATAGGTACATGAGCATCTCCAACCGACTCGTTACATGACAAGTAGCATGCCAAACGGTTACAATTGAAGTTTTTTTGGAGGTCCAACCAACCTTTAATGGTGACATGGAAAAGAAGGCTGGAGCATGGATGGCAATTTTAACGCCAACGTACTAAGGCATCTTTTCTATTATTATTTTTTCTATCAATCCCACTTAGCTTTAATGGATGTTGCCATTTGTTGTTTGGATTGGTGCAATCAAATTATACAAGATGTCAAATAGAGTCAAATTGTTATATAAGCCATCAAATTCAAATTAGGTGGTTTGAATTTGACATCTCCGCTGGAGATGTTAGTAGTTCAAATTATTATTGGTTGGTAGATAGTTTCAATTGTTTTATTGGATGGTAAATGGGTACATGATGAATAGTTTGGGTGGTATTTCTGCAAATTTTATTTAACATTTTGGCTGTCGGATGGGGTAATGTGTAGGTTTCATTAAAGTTTGTGTATGCCTCAGTAAATAATCAATAATTCATGTACGAATATGAAAATAATACAATAGTTTGGGAGTTATTTGTAGGTGGAAAGTTTTTTTCTGGGCTGATTGCGACAAAAGTGGAAAAGAAAAAAAACTGAATGCGAGTAACGAAACTGAGCTCCACATACTCACTTAACTTCTATCCATGGCCACACTTTCCTGCTACTCTCTGCATCCTCTTTCTTCTGCTTCTTCTTCTTCAACAACGTCTCTCACTGCCAATCACTCTCTTCCACATCAACCCCAAACAAAACCTGAAATCCCTTTACTGTTCCGCTGCTCTGCCACAATTGCCGCTAGGCCTGAAGTCATAATTCAACCCACAAGGCTCTTAGTCCAGCCCATTCTACTATTTGCTGGCTTTGACAAACCCTTGGATACCCAAACTTTTCTTGCTACTATAAGTGTCTTGGCTGCCATTGCTCTCTCTCTCTTTCTCGGTCTAAAGGTAACAACTAGTTCTGTCTTCTTGGCCTAGCTTTCTTTCTGGGTTTTGTGTGTTTTGGAAAAATGATATCTTCAAAGAAAAATGGAGCTTGTGGGTTTGGTGTTTTTCGGGTTAAGGTTGATGAATGATGAGTTTGTGGCTGTTCTTGAATCTTTTCCAGGGTGACCCTGTGCCTTGTGAGAGATGTGCTGGCAATGGTAATGGCTTTGTGATTGTTTCTATTTTTCTTGGTTTTTATTTATTTATAAAGAAATGAAAGATAACTATGAAATACCGATTCCATTTCAAGCCAGCAACGGAAGAATGTAATGTAGAAAAAATAATGACAGTGCTAATATTCTTTTGTTCTGTGCTTTAACTTCGCTTAACTCTCTTATGGTAGTTTCAGAATTGAGTTTTATCAGTAATGCAAGCTGATATAGTTTGTTAATTCTATGAGAAATGGTTACTTTTTGTTAGCTAGTGCCAGTAGTTAGTATCTGTAGAGAGCATGTTTGACAATAGGAAACTGGAAGCCTTGGATTGAAGTATATGGAGAAACTGATGGCTAAATAAAATATAGCTCTGTAACAAAAGCGAAAAGTTAATAATTATAGACAAAAGAAGAAACAAAGAAAAATGGTTACTTCTGGTGAATGACAAAGTCTGAAACAGAAAGACCAGAAACTTAAATTTGTATTTGATGATTGACCAGATGGTCATATCATTTTTTGGGCATATCAATGATGAAACTATCAGATACCAGTTGGTTGAGCTCTATCATGATCAGATGACTCTGCTGTCAGAGTTGCAAGTCATTGGTATTCTTTATAGGTGACTTCCTGTGTAACCAAAACATGTAGAGGTGGTGATGGCAGTAAAACTTGTGAAGAGGGTTTTCGAAAATGGGTTCGGTTCAATCCAGGGCTTGCCAAATTGGCTGTTAGTGGCAGTTATTGGCCCTCAAAATGTGCAGCCTTTTGTAGAGGGTAATTTTGTGCTAGCTGGAGAATTATTCCCCCTTCTTACAATCCATTTCTATGTTCTTTTTTGACAATCACATACAGGCAATCCATCCATAACCCCGTTATTGAAGCATGATATGTTCTAAATTGTTCTTCTAATAGCATTAATGCCATTTAGTACATTAATCTTCCCACTGTGGCTTTAGGCCTTTACATTGTAGTCAACCCTTTTTATGCATTAATCATGCTACATAGAAGGGAAAATTGTAACATTAGGTCTTTGGGTCTGATAAAAACCAATTTGAACAGAAGGTGAAAACATTAGAACATAAATTATATACAATAACCCAGAAAAAGCCAGCTGTATAGTTTGAAGGAGATCTATGCTAGGATTATTCAAAAATCTGAAATTTATGTAAGATTTGTGCTCATAAACAGTCCAGAGAAAGAAAATTGTTCAGTGCACCCATTAGCATGTTTGCTAAATAGAAGGCGCATGTAGTTATCATATCATTATTGTATCAGTATTTCAATTCAGAATGTCAAGGGATTGAGGATGAGTTTGGATGAGTGCTCAACTGAAAGGAAACTCAAGTTTATACACAAGTATTAAAGCTTAATGTAGTGTAAGACATATCAGCCATGCTGAGAGTTTTGAGGGACAATTGTAGCCAATTGATTTCTTGATAATTTAACCAAACCATCATTGGACCCCTACTCTCTTCCACACATTATTTTCAATCATCTAGGGACGTATAGGATACACAAATGTGGCAGAAAATGCTGCAACAAATTTATTGGTACTGGATGTAAAAGATGCTGCTCTATATATCATCTGTTATGCTACTTTATTTCCAGAGTCAGTAATTTTTTCACCCTGGGGGTCTATCTTCACCTAATATATAAGTGATGTCAGGTGGTACAAAATGTGTCTTCTGCAGCAATGGTAAAATGAAGACGGAGACAGGCTTGATTGATTGCAAGGTGTGCAAGGGTGCAGGTAATAGTTTCTGATTCTTCTTTCCTGTGTGTTATTACCCTTAGGCCCAGCTGTGACCATCTAAGGAGTAAGAACATAGTTGATCGAAGTTTTTTGGTGAACAGTACTCTATAGTCATTCGTCCCTGTGGAATGATTATTGTCGAAAAATGCAAAGTCCGACATGAGGACAAAATAAAATACAACATTAATGAGAGGTTCCACTACTAATAGCTCAGTCCGTGTCTCTAAAATCTTAACCTTAATTCCATTAAAGGTTGAAAGAAGTAAATCAAATTGTGGTTTTTGGTGAACTTTTTCAATATTTTTGTATGGTTCGATCTCTCCTTTTCTCACAAATGAATTTTATTTTTGAAGGATTGGTACTCTGCAAGAAGTGTGCAGGTTCTGGATATTCTCGACGGCTATGAACTGTGTTTTCAAAATATTAATTTGCTTTCTCTATTTTCAATCTGAATGAATTTTCCCTAGCTTTAATTCTTTTTTGGTCCAGATGCATCCTTCTTTTTCCCTTCAAGTGTAGCCCCATTCTCTAATGTTCATGTGCTTATTCAAAAACTGTGAAGGATGAAAAATTGTAAATTCTAATTTACATTTTGTTTCCATGTATATATTTTATGCAGCACTGTTTGCTTAGAGAGAAACTGAGGAAAAATCTTTCACTGAATTGACTTTTCTCATGAAGAATAACTGAACTAGTCACAAGCTTTTATAACATTACAATTTATTAACCATCACCAGTTATAACCATCTAACATCTCTGTTAGATAGCAGCTGACAAGAACTGATCTGGTGTGAGTGAGATAGCAGTTGACAAGAACTGAAATCTCTACTGGTTTTATCATGTTCTTTAGCTTTTCTGTAGTAGACTTATACCTATTATCTTTGTAGTAGTGATTTCAACTGGATTGGATGGCTACGACTAGTTTAATCTTGTTATTTTGTAATCGTTTCTAATTCGATCCAATCTTTTATTCTTGAAGGCGTATAAAATAATCACACTACAAAAAAAAGTGATAAAAGTCATCATTATTTGGTGACTAATGTTAGGGTGACTAAAGCCTTTAGTTACTCCGCTTTTGTCACCCCATCATTATCACAAATAAAAGTGACTATTGCAACTTTTATTTGCAGTGTCAATATGAGCTAGTTGCCACAATGCTCTGATTGACACACGTGTTTTTTAAGACGTAAGTTGTTCAATTATTGAGTAGAATTTTTATTTTTTTATTATTAATTGATAATATTTTTCTAAGTCTAAGAAAGAGAAAAAGGCAATAACAACCACCATGTTTATTATTGTTTATATAAAAAACCTAGGACAAGCACTACAAACAAACTGCTTGGACAGAAAATAAAATAATAAAACCACTAAAAACTGCTTTGTCCAGTCACCATGGGCCCACTCCACTATATTTCCTCACAAGACAACAAAAACAACATGCAGAAAATACCCAACAACTCCACTCCCCCACCTCCCTCCTCCTCCTCCTCCTCCTCCTCCTCCTCCTCCTCCTCCCTATTTCTTCCCCACTTCTCTTCCCTCCCTTTCTCACAATTCTCACAAGTCCTCCTCATCACCACAACACAAGCATGTCCACCTCCACCACCACCCCTCCCAACACTTTATCCTACGAAGAATGCCGCGGCGTTCTTCGCGTATACAGCGACGGCTCCATCGTCCGCTCTCCCAACCCGAGCTTTGACTTCCCCGTCCTGGACGACGGCTCCGTCGCCTGGAAGGACGTCGTTTTCGACCCGACCAATCACCTCCAACTCCGCCTCTACAAGCCAGCAGCAACGACACGCTCTCCCTCGTCGTCCAAAAAGCTCCCCATCTTCTACTACATCCACGGAGGAGGCTTCTGCATCGGCTCGCGCGCTTGGCCCAACTGCCAGAACTACTGCTTCCAGCTTGCTTCCCAGCTCCAGTGCGTCGTTGTTTCACCCGACTATCGCCTCGCTCCCGAGCACCGCCTCCCGGCAGCGATCCACGACGGCGCCGCTGCTTTGGAGTGGCTCCGGGCCCAAGCCGAGGCAGACAAGCCGGACACGTGGTTGACTGACGTGGCTGATTTTGAAAACGTGTTTGTTTCGGGTGACTCGGCCGGCGGGAACATTGCTCATAACTTGGCGGTTCAGTTTGGGCCCGGTTCGGCTGAGTTGGGGCCGGTTCGGGTTAGGGGGTATCTGCTTTTAGCACCGTTTTTCGGTGGAACGGTTTTGAGTAAGTCGGAGGCTGAGGGGCCCAAAGATGCCTTTCTCAACTGGGAGCTCATTGACAGGTTTTTGCAATTTCTACTTTCTGTTTTTTGTGTTTATCCCCTAATTCTGTTTAATCTCCTCTCATCCCAAATTTTGTGTTTATCCCAAATTCGCGATAAATACGGTACAAATAGCAGCACTCGTAAGTTTACGAGTGATTAATTAAGAGTTGTTGATTAGCATGATGAACTCCTAAAATATTTCACATGAAAAAACTGTTCAATTATAATCGTTGACACATGCAAGTGAAATTAAACACTAACAAGGCCCTATATTATAGTTGGAATTTTTTTTAAAAAAATTTGTGTATTGCTAAAAATTGGGCAGGTTTTGGAGGCTATCGATACCAATTGGGGAGAATACAGATCACCCACTTGTGAACCCATTTGGGCCATTTAGCCGGAGCCTTGAACCGGTGGCTCTTGATCCGATCCTAGTGGTTGTGGGTGGCAGTGATCTGCTCAAAGACCGAGCTGAAGATTACGCAAAGAGGCTCAAGGATTGGGGAAAAAAGGTTGAGTACGTGGAATTTGAAGGGGAGCAGCACGGTTTCTTCACCATTCATCCTAATTCCCAAGCCGCAAAAGACTTGATGCCAATTCTCAAACGATTCATTACTGAAAATTCCAGCTAAAACTGCAACTTTGGCGTCCAAAATAAGTGTGTTTTGTTTTCCTTCATTACTGAAAATCCCGTTTGTATGAAATGGATGTGATGAAATTGCTTCTTGTGTGAGGAAATGTGAATGCACATTATGTTTAACAAATTAAGTGTGCTTTGTACGTACTCTCTAAAATATATGAGCCATTTCCAACTTCGTTTGAGCGCCTTATCAATCACGCTGCCGGTTATTTCATGATTACATGCTACACCATGTATATTTATATTCTCTCTACAATATGTTTTACAATAGTCAATGCACATGGATGCAGTATTATCTACTTGACACAAAATGCTGATAAGACCGAGCAAATATTTTCATCTTGAATCTCAAGAAGCCTTGAGCTTCTTGATCCAAAATTGTCTCCCTTATTTTTCTTTTCTTCTCCCTTTACAAGTGTTATGTTAGATATACTTCGAATTCACGGAAACATCAATGGAGATGTCAGGAAAAAAAAAACAAATTACAAAAGCAATCGAAATTTATTTAAGTATTGGAATTCCAGTTACAGTAAGTTTATTGTGTGTATAAATGATTATAAATATACAGGAGGTTTCGAAATTTATTATTGTGTGTATAAATATACTAGGGTTAATTATTAAGTTAGATAACCTTTTTTGTCTTTTTACACAATAATAAAACTTACAGCTTAATGATTTAAGTATTGGGGTGAACAAAGAGAAGTGTGGGGTTCAAATAAAAAACCTTTCTATTCGTATTAATGAAATTTAACCATCGTTTAGAAAAGAAAAAAAAAGGTACATAATTTCCATAACAAATTAATATAGGAACTTTTAGATGTCTAGTGGAGGCAATAGACGTGGGCCTAATTGGGAACATTGAGACCCGTTATTACATGGAAACAAACATGACACGATTTGCAAATATTGTGGTACTAATTTTCCATAAATAAATTATTATAGTGTGTTTAATCTTTTTTCATTACTTACTATATATTTTCTAAATTCATGGTGTTTGTTAGCTCGCTATATAATCAACTTAAATCACTCAAACCCACAATACAATACATTTCCTTCCAATTTATTGTTGTTGATAAAATTGTGGAAAATTTCAATTAAATAAATATTCTCTAAAGTTTCAATAAAAATTTCCAAGTTTTTCTTACAATTTCCTTTGCTTTTATACAATTTTTACGGATATCGATATTTTTCCTATATTTTCATCAAAATTTATGTGTTTTTGGACCACCAATATTTCCGAAACTCCTGATATTTTAGACCTTAGTCCACTAACAACTCTACATCACTAAATTTAAGCATGAAGGAGCACGTACTATCACCAGATAAAGTAACACTACTATCAAACCCACCGTATCTATCTAAGAATAAATTATAGAACATGGCACAAATTTGGAGAATACACCAGATGAAGTAACACCACTATCAAATCCAATATATCTATCTAAGAAAAAATTATAAAACATGGCACAAATTTAGAGAATACTCGGTCTCTTTCTATCCAACTGTGCATATAGCAAACAAAAGTTCTAATTTGACAACAATGACAAAATACAATTAGTCATGACAATAAAATCCTTCAAATGCGAGGTATGACCAAAATTAGAATAAATAAATAAAAATTAAGGATTAGTTTTGGGAGAATTTTTGGATCGATGAATTAGCCAAAAATAGATGATGGATAACTCAATTATGAGTTCGGCTCACAACAAAAAACTTGTTATTCACAACTAAAAGGAAAAGAGTGTTACTAAACGAACTCTAAAATTAATTGAGTACACTTTATGATTTAAGTACACCCTAATATTTTAATCAACATGTAAAATTAACTAAGTACACACCCTATTTAACTACCAAAAATATCCTTAGTACACCCTAATACACTATATCACATAACACCCTAATACCAATCTCAAATCTCTCACATTCTAAAAATCAACAACCACTTAGAGTCCTGATGTTCTCAAAACTTGTTCTCCAGATAAATTGACTGGTGTCTCAAAATCTGATTGATGGCTCCTTGGTTACAACAGAATAACTTGCATGTGCTCCTACAGAAACTATTGGAAGGAGTTGTCATGGAACAAAGTACAAAGCTATGCTTGACTCAGGTCATGTATTGGCTGTGAAATGGCTAAGGGAGGGTATAGCAAAAGGAGGAAAGAATATGCAGGAGAAGTAAAGAAACTAGGAAACATCAAACAGTCGAATCTAGTTTCTCTGCTCAGTTACAATTGGGGTCCAAAGGAGCATGAGAAACTGATTCTATCAACTTATATTAATGGCATTCCATCTTCATGGAAAGACTGTTATCTATATTTCATTTTAGATTTGAATTAAAAATCTCCCGAATATTGTTCCATGTGTACACCTTGATTTTTTAGCAATTCTCTCTCCTCTAAAGAAATAAGATTTCGCCTTGGGCACCAAGCAATACGAAAACTTCTCTATGTTTAATTAGGGTTGAATATGGTAAGTATGTTGTATTTATTAAAACTATATTTGTTTCACAATTCAATACATCCTTTTTGGTCATTTTATATTAGGGTAAATTAGTAATCAAATAACTATTTTGATAGTATGGTGTACTCAATTAATTTTAGTATTTATTTAGCAGCACTCAAAAGAAAATAGGATGGGAAAGTTGACATCCCTTTAAAAAACAAAACAAATTAGAAATAAAAATAAAAAAAATAAAAGCGGCTGCACAAAAGATTTGAATCCAAACGGTCCAATAATTTTTTTTTTTCCGGTCATAACGGTCCAATAGTTTAAATTGGAGTCATCTTAACCGTTAATCCAAACCAGTATCCACCGTCCGATAACATATTTCCCTTCCCCCCTTTCTCTCCCAAATTCAAATTCACTTTACCCCCAAATCGGCCTCTACATTTCTCCAATCTCATCGTCATCTTGCTTGCGCTGGTTTCCACCAACATCTCCGTCTCCACTCCCTCACCAAAACCACTCACTTCGCTCCAACACGAAATGCCTTTCATATCCGACACCGCGAGCGCCATCAAGAGCCGGTTCGGGTTCCATGACCACTCCTCGGACCCGGTCCGGAGCACTCCGGGTCTTCCCAAATCGGCGGCCAAAGAGGCTGTCTCAGCGGTTCGGAGCATCCGCGACTGGAACGACGACGAAGACGATGACGGGAAAGTCAGCACCAGTACGGCGTCGTCCAATCAGAGCTTCGAGTTCCGGGAAGATCCCTCCTTCTGGAAAGACCACAACGTGCAGGTACTTCAACGAATCGTTGATTCTGCTGAGTTTTTAAAGTTACTTTTATTGCTTTCAAAGGCAGACTACATTTGTGCTTAAAGTGTTAATTTGCTTTGTCTGAGTCAGATTTATATTGAATTTGGTGTATTTGTGAGGTTCCTAATTGTTCTGCTTTGTTAGGTTTTCAGATTAGTGTCTAGGAAGTGCTTTTTTTGGCTTTTGCTTTTAAAATCAAAGCCGTTGGAATCAATTTGTTTTGTTATATGTTGAAATTATGGTCAGGTTATCATTCGGATTCGTCCCCTTAGTAGCGCTGAAATATCAGTGCAAGGCTATGGCAAATGCATTCGTCAAGAGAGCTGTCAGACAATTACTTGGACCGGGCATCCCGAGTCACGATTCACTTTTGACATTGTTGCAGATGAGAATGTTAGCCAGGTCAGTTGCCTTACTTGGTTGTGTTTCATTTTTGTCGCTTTGTTTTTGCTTTCTTTTGGTTGGCATGGGTTTCATTTGAGTTTTTTCATGTACAGGAACAATTGTTCAAAGTGGCGGGATTGGCGATGGTGGACAATTGCATGATAGGTTACAACAGTTGCATGTTTGCATATGGCCAAGTGAGTCTCCAAAAACTAGGAAAGCAAATGTTTGAATGAATTAAATTTCTTTTGGTTGCTTTCTTTTGACTTGATTGTCTCTGTGCAGACTGGAAGTGGGAAGACCCACACAATGCTTGGAGATATTGAGGGAGGAACTCGAAGGCACAGTGTCAATTGTGGGATGACACCTCGAGTCTTCGAATATCTGTTCTCAAGAATTCAAAAGGTGTGTGCTGCATGTATTGAGGCATAATTGCAAGTATTAAGGTTGCCTACATGAATCACTTTCCACCATTTAGTTCTATTCAAAGCTGAAATTTGAATCTGAATTCCACATAGATTTTTATCTATGTTTAATATTTTCTGCAAGCTACTAATGCATACTTTGTTGATTGTGTTGTTTCAGGAAAAAGAGGCTGGTCGAGATGAAAAATTAAAGTTTGTATGTAAATGTTCATTTTTAGAAATATACAATGAACAAATTCTAGACCTTTTGGACCCTTCATCTAACAACTTGCAGGTATGGATCACCTACTGTTGAGAGTTTTATTTATACTATTTCTCATTTTAGTTCTGGTCACTCAGATAAACCTACCAAAACTAATTTAAATCTCTTGTTGTCATTTCAAATAAACTAACGAGTTTGTTGTGAAAATTGTGAGAAAATTACAGATGAGAGAAGACATAAAGAAAGGTGTTTATGTGGAAAATCTCAAGGAGGTTGAAGTTACAAGTGCTCGAGATGTTATGCAACAACTTATTCAAGTATATAAGACCTCTACTCATATGCTCTTTATTATTTCAACTTCAAACATTTGAATTAGTATAGTATTGTTTTCAAACGTTGTCTTTCAACTGATAGAATAGTTTGTTTCATTTACTGCTGACTTTGTAGCAAATTTATTTTCTGCTGTGAATGAATTTTATAATTGCTTTAGTGTAAATGGAATTTGCATTACTTACTACACTTTTTTTTTGTTCCAGGGTGCAGCAAATAGAAAGGTAGCTGCTACTAATATGAATCGTGCTAGCAGTCGCTCTCATAGTGTATTTACATGCATCATTGAAAGTAAAGTGAGTTTTTTTTTTCTCATTTCTATTCAAAAATTGAACAATCTTGCCTTTTCTTCTTTCCTTCCCTAGGGTGGGTTAGTTTGAACTTCTAATTGATAATTCATTTCTTCTCAGAGGGAATGCCAAGGAGTAACTCACCATCGATTTGCTCGGCTTAATCTCGTTGACTTGGCAGGATCTGAAAGGTAAAGTGATGTAAAGAAGAGCACGTGAATTTTAAATTATTTATAAGGAAGGGGTGGGTAGAATATTGAAGGAAGATAAGAGTGTGTTCCACCTGCCTCTATATGTTTAGTACAACAAGGAAAAGGAAGAGATATGATGTAAAATATAGGGCTTCTCATAATTTATGCTATAAGAGGGTAGTTCCGACTCAGTACTTTGCACTTTTTGAGAGATAAAGACTGGATCTTAGGGAAAGTAAGCCTCACCTATGCATTGCTTCTAGTACGCAAACAGGAAATAATTATCATTACTATATTTTCTCCCATTGCTGTCAGTGAATTCAGTTTCTCTTTAATTGATATTGTCTGTGTGTTAATGGCAGGCAGAAGAGTTCTGGAGCTGAAGGTGAGCGTCTGAAGGAAGCTACTAACATTAACAAGTCTCTTTCAACATTGGGGTATGTTTTTTCTAGCCATTATCTTTAGATTTCTCAGTGTAAAAAATTTTCCTGGGAATTTTTTTTTCTCATTGATGTTCAATTTGGTAGATTATTCAACCATTCATTTGTGGAAATGATTTTTATATTTGCAGACTTGTGATTATGAATCTGGTAAATATTTCCAATGGGAAGTCACTCCACGTTCCATACCGGGATTCAAAGCTTACATTTTTGCTTCAGGTAGTTTTTGATGTAATCTGGAATGCTATCAAATACAGTTACTTCTTATTTGTGGATGATATATAATTAGTGCTGCATATAGTAAAGTGAAGAATCAGTGCATGGATGTGAGATTGTTATCTATTGCAAGATGTTTGATAACCTCATTTCTTTGTGGGCTACGAATTTGGACTTTGTAAGCCTCGTTGTTTGAGGCTTTGAAGAGTTCTGTTAAAAAGTTATATCCTATCATCGCCCTTGCAGTTCCTGAAGTAGCTCTACATCTATCTGAAAGTGTTCTCTTGCAGGAATTAATATTCAGTAGAATCACTCCCTGTTTTTTTAGTTTCTTGATTTCTGTGGTTCCAGTACAAAATTTTGATTATTTGGAAATTCTGAATCTCTTGTGTAATCCTGATAATGTGTCCTTTTCAGGATTCTCTAGGAGGGAATTCGAAGACAATTATAATAGCAAATGTTAGTCCTTCTAGCTGGTCAGTGAATCTCTCTTTCTTACACATCTTCCTTTTATGTTTTACTTCTGCTTTTCGTTTATAGTATCCATGCCAACTATGTATTACTGTTCCTATGTTAACTATGTTTTACAGTGCCTAGAGGTCATTGCATTCTAAGCTATCAAGTTTTATGTTCTAATTTCATTTTGTAGAGTGCCTATTGTTGTACCTGAAATTATAAAGTTTATAGTTCGTTTTCTTTTTCATATATTGTCTTCTATATAATGTATGACAAGCTTGATTAAGTAGCTTTTTAACATTTTATGTGGGATTTTGCAGTTGTTCGTTGGAGACATTGAGCACTTTGAAGTTTGCACAGCGTGCTAAATTCATTAAGAACAATGTATACCAATTTTTTCTTCCTTTTTTTGCATGCACATTTCTAATGTATGGGTTTTGCTGCTTTGTCAGATGAAAAAAATGATACTACATAAAAAGTTAGATGACCCAAAAACATGTCTTCTTTTTATATTATTCTTGCATTCATTTTAGTCTATCAAAAGTTAAAATGGACTGAGTTACTATGGCACTGGAGGGCTGATTTTGACGTTTGAACTTTTCTGGTAATACCTTTGTTTCTAGTAGTAGGATAGAAAATGCTTATATCATTTATATGTTCTCAGGCAATTGTGAATGAGGATGCATCTGGAGATGTCATTGCCATGAGGGTGCAAATTCAACAACTCAAGGTACATGATTTTCTCTGTGTTTGTGGTCACACTCAGCGTATTTTTTTCCTTATAGATTGGGTATCTTTATCTTTCTCGGAAGATTATGTCGGGACTTGTAGATTTAATGGTGGTGAGCATTTACCCCAACGCCAGAGTTCAAATCTCCCCCACCTTTTGGCCTCATTTCTACCAAGATCTTTCTGGGAAGATTATGCCCTGATTTAGTCATTATAGATTTCTTGACAAACACCATATTAGAAGTCAGCATAAAACTACTGAGAAACATGGTCTAATTACTACGAACTTATACTGACTTCTACTATCCGCATTTGTTATTTTACTACCAAGTTACTTTTTGTTGAGTTTATAGTGAATGCTGATTTTGAATAAGGTAATGAAAAAATTGACTGTAGAATACACCCCAGGGATTCCGCTTTTTAGGTTCGGCTTAGACAAACTAATTTGTACCCTTTCTCTGTTGCTTCATACGGTAATTGTGACTGATTTAATGTCATCTACTAGATGTGCACTTTCTAAGTCTAAACAGTGAACATTTTATAGCTTTCTAGTGACTTATATTCTGTCTTATGTATATCGTTCATTTATTTTCAGAAAGAAGTATCCCACTTACGAGGACTAGTCAATGGAGGAACTGGAAATCAGGACAATGATACATTAGCTGTAAGCTTTCCAGGATCTCCAGGATCCTTCAAGTGGGATGGACCTAATGGATCATTTAGTCCATTTACTTCCAGCAAGAGGACATCTCAGGTATGCTATGCACCATTATTTCCTAATTGTTGAGTCAAAATTATTTATGGTCTACTCCAACTCCTACTACGAAAATAGCCCTAATTTATTCTGCATCAATGTTGTTCTGAAATTTCTGGTTAGTAATTGAATTTATTGCTATCTCAGAAAAAAGACTATGAAGTTGCCCTTGTTGGGGCTTTCAGGAGGGAAAAGGACAAAGACATTGCATTGCAGACATTGGCTGCTGAAAGCCAGGCAGCTTTGCAGCTGGTATGTATCAAATATTGTCTTTCTTGTTATCTTTTAATGATTGATTAGTCCTACATTCAGAGTATGTCTTGCAGATTTCCTTGGTTATTTGACAAAAAATTCCACGTCAAAAACTTACTTTGGATATGGCTTGTATAGTCATGCCATTTTGTTATAAGATTTGTTTAGTTTTGGACATTTAAATCAATTTTAATTTTCTTCCGTTATTAAATGATTTGAAAATTATTTTTGGACATAAATCTTTGCGGTGAACTAGGCCAAACAAAGAGAGGATGAAATACAAGGCCTGAAGATGAGACTACGATTTCGAGAAGCTGGAATAAAAAGGTTGGAAGCGGTTGCCTGTGGAAAGATCTCAGCTGAAACCCACTTACTAAAGGAAAAGGAGGAACATTTAAAGGAAATTGAGGTCCTACGTGCCCAGGTTGATCGTAACCAAGAAGTAACTAGGTTTGCTATGGAAAATTTGCGGCTGAAAGAGGAAATAAGAAGGTATGTATTTGTTCTTATGCTAGTTGAGTCCTCTTTTATCACAAACAGAATTCTTTCAGCTAGTGAAAGTCATACGGTTGAGGAACAAATAATGATACACTGTTTTCAAGGGGCCGTCACCCTCACTTGTCATCTGTTTCCTTCATGTATATATCGACACTTTCGTCGTCTCTAACTATGAGTTTGTGACCAACTTCAATTAAAGAATACAAATGGCATGGAGTGGCCAACTATTAAAAAATAGTATACTAATAAAACAAATTGATGAAATCATAAAAACAAAATTTATCTTCTTATTGGCATTTTTGCTTACTTTCAAGCTCTTTCTTTGTAACAATATTTTTTGAGAGAATCGTGTAAATTATGTGAAGATAGTTTATACTTTTTGCTCACTTCAATGTTATTAATGTTCAAAGTCTAGAATTTTGTACTTGTTTGCCTTGTTTTATTTTTGTATTCCCCTCTTAGACAAAATCCTGGGTCCACCACTTTCAGAAACACTCCTCATTCATTTCCATCATCCATTTCTTTAAAACAAAAAACTTTTTTCACTTGTAAATGCTATACTGATTTATAGGTTTTTATTTTATTTATATTTTTGTTTCCCTCCAAAATTTACAGGAAATGTGAAATTTAATATTGCTATTGCTTATTGACATCTTATACCACAGGTTGAAGTCCTTTTATGAGGAAGGTGAACGAGAGATAATGAATGAACAGATAATGGCGTTACAAAACAAGGTAAAGAAATAATATAGTACAATATTGTTTGAATTTAACCATTACTCCTCTTTCCTTTTCTACTAATCAGAATATTTTTCTTGTGACTGACACGCAGTTATTAGATGCTCTTGATTGGAAACTCATGCATGAATCAGAGCTTTCGAATTCAAATGTGCCGATGGAAGTTCAGAATGATGATAATTTTCTTATCTCTAGTCAGGTGAGCTGCAGGTTCACTATTTGTTTCATACTTTTCTTATCTTTTATCAACAACTATGCCATATGGCATTTTTTCACACTTGAGTGTTGCTTTAAAACTGCAAGTGGTTTGTAAACTTGAGACATGCATATCAAATTTAAACCACACATATACTCGTGAATTATTATTTTTAATTAAAAAATTCATTATTTTGATCATGTTTTCTGAGCTTCAGGCGTGCATTTTAAATTTGATTCATCTTCTTCCTCATTGCATATGACGGCCCTTAGTCATCATTTTCAGGTCTATCTTTTATCGGAAAATTAAGGACTAGGTTGTTATCAACAATTCTCGGATTTTTTAGATTGAAATTACTTTGAGTGATTGATTATTACAAGTGTTTGATTTCAAGTTTATGCCATGTGTATACCCTCTCTGCTTGTCTCTTTTATGTTTGTTGCTTTTTCTCATTTCATTTTGTCCCCCTTCACTATGTGATACAGGAACAAGCATCACCTTGGCAGTCTTCAATTAAGGAGGAGAATGAATTTCTCCGTATGCAGGTAAAACATGTAAAAAGTCTTTCGTCTAGTGGAGCTTTATTTTCCTCTATAGAAGTGGTTTTCGTATTTGATGTTAACTTGCTCATGACAGGCCATTCAAAACCAATCCGAAATGGACACACTCCAGAAGAAACTAGACCTCTGCCTTGAAGAGAAAGAAGCTTTGGAAAGGTAATCATTCAATGGTTTCAACTGCTATCTTCGATTTTTTAAAATCTCAATGCAATAGAACTGTGAAGTTCAATATGATGTATTTATATATATGGTTAAATTCATTTGCCTGTCATATTTTATAACTGGAGGGGACTGGGGCTACCGAGGGTTTTTATTCTTCATCTTTTGAGGAGTATAGATCTCATACTGTGTGCATTTTTTCCTGTTTGGTTACAATTTTTGCTCTTCATTTCTTATGGTTTTTAATTTTTAATTTTATTTGATATAATGAGATTTAGGTTTCTACTTTATAACAAGAGTCTTAATTTTACTTACCAACTCTGCAGGAATATCAATGATTTGATGACAAAACTTGAAGAAGAGAGATCTTCTAGAGCCATGAAAGAAGACACACATCAACTTGAGCTTCCTTCTTTGTCGGCTGATGTGCCAATTATGAGTTTCAATGATCAGATGGAGCTGAAAACAATGGTTGATGCCATTGCTGCTGCAAGTGAAAGAGAAGCCGAGGCTCATGAGACAGCAATAATCCTGTCCAAAGAGAATGATGGACTGCGTATGAAGCTCAAGGTTTTGATTGAAGATAACAATAAACTCATTGAGTTATATGAAGGGGCCACTTCAGACAGCACTTACAGAAATATTAATAAATTTGAGTGTGCTCATGATGGCACTGAAACTCACAGTAATGGTGGTGGTTTTATTGACCTTTCCAAAGAAAAGGAGGCTGAGATGAATAAAGTGGTCGAGAATTTAGAGCATCAACTTGTGGAAATGCATGAAGAAAATGAAAAACTAATGGGTTTGTATGAAGGCGCCATGCAGGAGAGGGATGAACTTAAAAGAGTGCTTGCTTCCGGTGGTCAGAAAAGTGTTACAGTTAAGGGAGAATTTGATTCCCCAGAGAAGCTTGTTGAAGTTGATGGAGGTGCTTCTCCTATGTCTCTGGAGGAAAAGAATTGTATTGGCGAAAATGGTCTTCCTGGTTCTGATGGAGGAGAAAGCCGTCAGTTTGAGAAACCTACTTTATGTCAAGGAGCAGTCTCAATGGAGGAATCTGGTTTCTCTGGATCAAATGAGCGAGGCGGGCTCAGTCATATATCTGATGAAGTGAACCTGGATACTGAAGAAAGTGGTGACTCAAGAATTTTGGTTGATAGAGCTGGTCTATGTACTGTTAATACTGAAGCAAATTCAGGAAATGAGGTTGATGCTGGAATTCAGTCTGACATGGAACTGGAGACATCAGATCTCACTGCAGTAAAGCTTTTAGAAGCGGTAAATTTGGTCAGAAAGAAACTGGAAACAGCAGATGAACAACTTTTAGATTCTGCAAAAACAGTTACCGTATTTGGTTCCCTTGAGAAAGTAATGTTAGAGGTTGGCAAACTCTCAGGAGAAATTGAAGCCATGGAAGCTGAAATTCAGGTCAAGCAGCGGCTTTTTGAATCATGTGAACTCCTCACTTCAAAAGGGAAAGAAAACATCGCTCGAATTGACAAAAAGTTATCAGCTCTCAAATACTCCCTATCTAGCTTTTCTTCATCTGTAGTTTACTTTGAGCAACGAGAAGCTCGGGCAAGAGCAAGGGTAGCTGCTTCAACATCTTATCTGGAACAAAAGAAAGGGCAATTGGGCTGCCTACAAGCACAGAAGGATGAAATAGCTGCTGCTCAGAGGGAAATGCAAGGATCTGAAGCAGAACTAAAGATCAGTCTGGCATGCTTGAAGTCAAAACTGGAGGAAGAAAATCGAAAACAAGAGAATGAACAGGTTCTATTTGCCATAGATAATGTTGAGAAGTTAGACCCCTCACAGAAAAATTGGCATTTGGCGGGAGGTAAAGCTACCGAGTTACTGAAGTCTGCGGAAGAGAAAACTAAACTGCAGGCGGAGATGAAGACATCTCGAGAAAAACTTGGAGTCATGAGAAAGGAACTTGAGGATTTGAACGTGAAGTCTGGGAAGGCAGATAAGGAGATGCTAGCTGTTCAGGCGGAGATACAGAAAGGCGTCAAGTCTGTGGAAGAGATGGAACTTGCCCTTCAGAATGTAATTCAGGAGAAGGAGACGCTGTTGGAAGTAAAAGATAATGGGAAGGCCGAAGCTGAAAGTCTGGTTGTTGAGTACCAGCAGCATGTGTTTGAATCGGTTTTGAAGGAGGCTGAGTCGAAGATTGTGGAGGAAGAATTGCAGATTGAGTTAAGAATGTTGGAAGAGCTGCGCACAGCAAGGGCTTTAGCCGCTGCGAAGACAATGCAGTTGTTGGACACAAGGTCTGGTTCATGTTTGTTATCAGAAAAGATGGAGGAAGAGCTTCAAAGTGTTAGGAAATATGTTGTGGAGGCAAAATCATTGTTAGGTGAGAGCAATTTAAATTCAAATGTCAGTTGAAGTCCTTAATCAACTGTCAACTGTCAACTGGGTTACACATGTAATTAGCAATCACTTTTCTCTTCTGTTTTGGATTTAGCAAAACAGTGTTTACTGCTTTAAATCAATAATTGTTTTGTTTCTTTTGCCATGTTAAATAGAAATCATTGTCACAAAATTAATTGGATCTCATACATTAGTATGGATGGTCTGGAGTATGAAGTTCCTCATAGTGCTGCTGACTCCATTTGCCATGAAGCAACATTTATTGTAATCTATATTTGCGAGCATGCTAATTGGCATTAGGTTAAGGTAATTTAATTTAAGAGTCAAGGCTAGTTTGGAATGCTAATGTTTCTTATCTTCAAATTTTCTCTCTTTTCTTCCCGTTATTGACGTAAAAGAGATAGCAGACTCCTCACTTAAAACTACACCGAAAGAGTCTAGCTTAGTGAAAAAGGGCTTTGACTTGCAAACCAGGATGTCTCAGGTTCAATTCCCATGACATCATAGTTGTGTGTGTATGTGAGAAATCTCATTTTTATGTATTTTAGATTATTGCTTGTACTTAAAAAAAAAAATATTATTATAACAAAACATTTACAACACTACAAGAGTTTTTTCTTCTAAAATTATAATGCAAGGATAATAATGGGATTTCACACATCAACTGGTATTTTTTTATAGCTTTAGTTTATATATAAAATCAATGCAAGAAATGAGTTTTATTGTAAATTTCTCATAAAAAATGGATGGAATCGGAACATCTGCATTTACCATTGGTGTAATTTAAGAAATCTTAAATTAAAATCTCATCTTTTGCATCGTATCACTTATCCATTTCTCCTCTGGGTTAGATTCCTCACCCTTCGCTTTTCTCATATAGCTTTCTCCATTTTTTCCTATAATAATTATATCATTTTCATAATTATCCAAACACGAAATTTAATTTCCTAAACTTGTATTGTATGCCATTTGTGCAAAGAAAATTGACTTTTTCTCTTCATTCTTTTTCCTATTTTTTCAGCTTGAACATTAAATTGCAAAAAGACCAACTCACAGAGTCACATGTATAGAACTCAGAAGTTGCTTGACGCATGTCAAGTTATTTCTATGACAATCATTTAACTAAAAGAAACCAAAAATAAATGACGAAATAAGACTTACCTAAAAGATGATAATGTTGTTTGGAATTTGATATGTAACCGGAAATTGTATACTAAGAGACGAAGAGAATTGAAAGCGAAGAGTGTTGAAAGCTAGAGAGCATCGAGAGTTTTTCTTCTCAAACGTGCCTCTAGAGCATCGAGAGTTTCTCTTATCATAATGACCCAAGGAGGAGAGTTCTCACTAATCCAGTCATCCAAGAATCAAGTGTTCCACTCCAAGGAAATTGTGGGAGAGTGCAGTGAGGTGCTCTCTTGTGTGTAACATTGGCTTGGTAAGAAAATGCTAGGGAGACCAACTTTAGATACCAACTTGTGTACCATTTCTCTAATAGAGTGTGAGACCTATTGTATTGGTGAGCTCCACCTCTATTAGAGAGATGTACACAAGTTGATATCTAAAGTTAGTCTCCCTAACATGACCCTTTTTGATATGATGGAAGAATTTATGTTGATGTCTTGTCGAAGTAGGCACACTGCCGAACTATGTGAATTTGTTGGTCTCCCCATTTTATTATTCTTTATTGAAAGCTTATGCTCTGATAGAATTAAAAACCCCTCAGTGAAGAAGAAGAAATTGATCTAAGAATCCAAAAATTGAACCTAATTTGAAAACTCAGGTGAAGAAAACTTCATCCAAAAGGAAGGCCGAAGAGAGCACAAACTTCTTGTTTAAGTTTTTATTTTTATTTTTAAATACATGTGTCAACTTATTAGCCTTTGGATGATTGTTGGTGGCAAAATCAAGTACACGCTTCGGATCCATATATACATATATTTTATACAAACTAGCCACTTGGCACATGTTAGTGTTTCATAAAAGTAGGACTTATTATCTGATTTTGTTTTTATTTTTAATTTTTTAAATATAAAAAATATGAATTTATTATATTATCCTCATTTAATTAATAATTGTAATTCTTAATATTTGAATGAACCAATGAAATGTTTCATCATTCTTTACTTTTTGCTGTATATATAAATGATAATCTATTCTAAATTAATTTAGTCACAAGGAATTGAATTTGAATGCAATGGGCAGTCGTATTTAAAACCTATATCTTGTTACCCAAAGAAAAAAAAAAAAAACCTAAATCTCAGGTTTATCACGCCAAACTTTTTCAAAGTGCGAGATGACGCATACCAGACCACCGGCAGGGATTCGACCAATAAAAAAAAAAAAAGACCACCAACAGGGATTTAAAGCGAGGTCTACGGAGAAAATAAAATAAAAAGTCGGGGCACTAACGTAATTGTGGTCATCCACGCGAATAATCTACTCTTTCTGAGACTTCGTTTTCCAATTCCAACTAGATTTAGAAGAAAGAAAGAAACAAGTAGTGAAATAGAAGAAGAAGAAGAAGAAGAAGAAGAAGAAGACCTTTCTCTATTAATTTGAAGCTTTCAGGTTTGGTGGGCGACCTCAGTTCTTCTGACCTGCTTCTTCACGACCCTTATTTTGTCCTCTTCCTCTTACTATAAAATTCCAAGAATTCCCCAAATTCACTCTCCAAAATCCTACTTTTTTCTCCACAAAATTCTCCAATTCTCCCCAATTTTCTCATCAAATTCTCGCGGATCAGAACCGTATTTGCCTTAATTTATTGTCAGGAAAGAGAACGAGATTCAGATAGAGAAAAATGTTTAACGGAATGAATATGATGGATCCTGAGTTGATGAGACTTGCTCAGGAGCAGATGAGTCGCATGTCACCCGCCGAGTTGGCGAAGATCCAGCAGCAGGTTAATTTCGACTTTCTATTTTTCAATTTGTTATTTTTCCAAATCTTAGGGTTTAATTTTCAATTTTATGTGATTGTGTTCATGGTTTTAGTTTTCAGTTGAATTTTCAACGTATTTATTTAGTGGTTTAGTTTGTAATGGTTGATTTTTATGTTTGAGTTGCATTGCAGATGATGGCTAATCCAGAATTGATGAGGATGGCCTCCGAGGGCATGAAGAACATGAGGCCTGAAGACTTGAAACAGGCTGCAGAGCAGTTGAAGCAGACCCGTCCGGAAGAGATGGCTGAGATTGGTGAGAAGATGGCTAGTGCATCGCCTGAAGAGATAGCAGCTATGCGTGCCCGTGTTGATGCCCAGGCCTCTTACGAATTGAATGCAGCCCAGATGCTGAAGAATCAGGTATGTAGTAGTCATCTTAAGATCAACCGTTAATCGACGATGTTCTTTTTTCTTTATGATTTCTTCGTGGATTGAACACCTTTGCTATGGTTAGAGAACTATGATTGAATAGTTAATCTCACATAGGATGAAAATTGTGCCCAAGTTCTGACCACCCAAGATCCGACATTAGTGTAATTGAAGTTTGGTATTCCCAAAAAATGGGCTGTAATGCACTAGATAAAGTTTGTTGCATCATACCACTTTACCTTACTTCTCATTGAGACCAAGCCACACATGAGCGAAGCTTCACGACAAGGGAACGGGATTTGAATCCAACTAGACCGAAACCTTTCAAACATACTTTTTATTATAAAGCACTAAGTAACTTTTGTTAAAGGTCTTCAGCAAGCACACAGAACACCAACCTAATCATCACAAACCGGGAAGAGTCACAATCTGATACGCATCTCCTCTGTCTATGTTATTCTTTGTCTGCCAGTGGATCAAACTAGAACCTTTTCTTTTAAAAAGCTATCCATGAATAAGTACGTCTCCAGATTTTATTTTCTAATTGTGGCTACTTCTCCGTCTTGATATACTGAATTTTCAGTGCTCCTCATCAAATATTAGATTCTAATATGTTTTCTCACCCATTGTACCTTTGCCTGCGAAAAGACCTCATCTCTAGAAGTCCGGGTCACAGGGCGTCCCTCGCGTGGTAGGATTCAAAACCTCTCCTCGCTCTTGTGGTGGCCACTTAGATATTATTGGGTCTATAATTCTTATCATTAGAGGATTTTGGACAGAATATATTAAGACTCATTCCACTTTGTTTTTATTTTTTAATATGATCAAATGATTCTTGGCTTTCTTAGTGCAACCTGATTCTCCAAGTGTTAAGGTTCATTTCTATTTCCTTTAGATTAGATTTCTAATTTTGATCATTTGAGGTAAATCATGATCACGATAGCAGAATGATACATCCTACATGAGTCATGAGCGATAAACTTGTATCACATATTACATAAAAGAAAGTGGTAATTTGTTGCAATAAATTTTTCTTCCTGGAGTTAGATTTTTTGAAATAAAAGAATGTGATGCATTGACACCACAAGAATGTAATGTAGTACAAAGCGCAAGACTGAAAATAAGAGAGAATAAAATAATTGAACTGATATAGTGATAACACAACTTCTGTGAGATATAGAATTAAGATTGTCACTTGGGAAAGTTGACCCAAGCTCAACCCAAACCCTACCCTGATAATGGACAAGTTGGGCTTAGGGATTTACAAGGTTTAGGGTTAAAGTTGAGAAATTTCCGACCTGAAATTGGGTTGGGCTAGGTCTAAGGTATCCCAGGCCCAAGCCAACCTGAAGCTGACATGTTCTGTAATAAATTTTTAATTATATACATGTCAACAATGCACTCATGTTATGACATGTGTATGTATTTTATACTGTACCCTATGATTTACCCTATCAGCTACTCATTTTTTTACACGTGAATTAGTCACCCCACGTGGCTGTGTAACGGTCACACCCAAGTGTTTTCTGATTCTCTCTGATCCAAATCCAATTCCAAATCCATGCATACAACTGTGGTATGGGCCGGGTTAGGGCTAGGAAAGAAAGGCTGATGATTGGACTGTGTTAGGATTGGGTTTGAAAGTCTAGATATCTGGTTCCTTTCCTGATTTCCTGCCCTATAGAATTGTTTTATAATGCTTAAGAAAGGATTAAAGAAAAGTATCGTTTAAAGTTGGACATTGTTTCTTCATACGTTTTAACAATGTTTTGGCATCTAATTTCTTTTTTATATTATGTATCACTTTTGCAGGGAAATGCACTTCATAGCCAGGGCAAGTTCAATGACGCCTTGCAGAAATACTTGCTTGTAAGTGCAACTATTATAATATTATTTTGTTTTTTATTTTTATTTATTTTTTGGTTCTTTTCCTTAACAGTGCAGAGTCAGCACTCTTAACTGGTTTTAAATATTTGTGTGTAAAATCCTAGGCCAAAAAAAACCTGAACGGTCTTCCATCATCTAAAGGCAGATCGCTTCTGATGGCATGCTCACTCAACTTAATGTCTTGTTACTTGAAAACAAAGCAGTATGATGAATGCATAAAGGAAGGTTCTGAGGTATATGTGGACGCATGCACAAAGACACATCTTCATTGTTCGTCTTGCTTGCAAGCTCCTAACTTGATCTAAAATCATGCATTTTTTCACTTCAGGTTTTGGCTTATGATGCAAACAATGTCAAAGCTCTTTACCGGAGAGGTCAAGCATATAAAGAAATGGGTCTATTAGAAGTGAGTATTATTACTAAACATACATATATGTTTTGTTCGCAGAGAATTCTGAAGCATCATTTGTAGCCTATTTGGTTTCCTATATTTTTGGATAGCTGTTTCCTTTACCTAATGGTCTTTGTTGCATAACTTAGGATGCTGTCTCTGATCTGAGCAAGGCACATAAAGTTTCCCCTGATGATGAAACTATTGCAGATGTTTTAAGGTACAGCCCTTTCTTTTTCTTTTTGTTCATTTCTAAATCACAGTGCGGATCATTATGTTGCTGGTATTCAAATATGTTGTATATAAGAATGATATATGTGTCATAATTAACACTCAATTATATGACTGTTTGAGCAGTGAGACATAGCCTTTTTGTTCCTAATTTTTTTCAAATGCTAGGCTAGAAAAAAGATACTGTTTTGAAATTGTAAATAACATTTATTGTTGTCACAGAGATACTGAGGAAAAATTGGGTGAAGAGGGAGTTCAGTCTACACGAAGAGGTAACTTTTTTTTTTTCCACCTACTTTTCTCCTAAATTCTTATCTTAGATGCATGGGGCCTGTATCATATAAGTTTCAGATTTCAAATCTTTGTTAGGATATTGAATTTTGATTATTTGATAGGATTAGTAATTGAAGAAATAACTGAAGAAGTTGAGACTGTGCCATCTGCTAACCATAAAAGCTCATCTACAAACCATTCTCCGGCACAACCAAAGGAAAGTAATGACATTTCTAAGACTCGGATTGCAGCTAAGCCTGAGGTTCTGCCAACCAATTCAGAGCATTTGGAGGCTTTAAAAAATAACCCGGAAGCTATCAGGTTTGTTTTGTTTGTGAACAAACTGCACCTTCTGATTATGATTGATGGTGTTTAAGATACATGATAATTTAATAAAAACTGTTGAGTTTGGAGCATTTGATATATAAAACTAATCCACTTTCTTTTACCAGTTGGTTTTAATCATCTTGTCATTCTTTTTAAGTTTCTTATTTGCGGAAGTTTAAGAAACTTAAATAGGAACTATAGGAATCTTGTGAGTTACAAAACTGTGCAACTTAAGTTCAAAAGTTGCTGTTATAAGGGATAGGTCATATTGAGCAATGCGGTGAAGTGTGGAATGTGTGAATCTAGTGGCAGTCAAATGCGACACATTTTCATGTTCATTACATAAGCCACATTTTCATATGCCACAGATGTTTATAAACATTTTGAATTTTGAGTGTGGCCATGTGCTCATATGTGCTCATGCGCATTTAGGAGAGATGAGGGTAGATTGAAGTTGGGATACATGCCGAATATGGTATTTCAATTCAATCTGAATGACTAATATTAAGCAGTTATTCAGCAATATGAAAGCCATAAACAATGGAAATCGGATAAAAGCGGAACTCTCTGTTGCTTTGACTCTGAGAACTGATATAAAGTTCCAAATAGCTTGTCACCAGAAATTATAATATTGATAAGTTCATTTGTTTGTTTTGAATAGAAGTTACCATGTATGCAGCTTTAAAAAAATAAATAAATAAAATCTACTCATGCAGCTTATATGCGTCCATATGACATTATAATTGTTTGTCTGTCTGGTTTACAGATCGTTCCAAAATTTCATTTCAAATGCTGATCCTAACGCTCTGGCTGCTTTGAATCCTGGAAATTCCGAAGAGGTTCCTGCTGACATGGTTAAGACCGCCTCAAACATGATCAGCAAAATGTCACCTGAAGAACTACAGAAAATGCTTGAATTGGCTTCCTCATTTCAGGGGGATAATCCTTTTTTAAAGGGAGGTTCCAGTTCTAATATCAACAATTCAGTAACTCCGAACATGTCTCCGGATATGCTTAAAACTGCATCTGATATGATGAGTAAAATGCCACCGGAGGAGCTTCAGAAAATGTTTGAAGTAGCATCTTCTTATAAAGTGAAAGACTCTAATACAACACCATCATCTGTTGGGGCTAACAGAAGAAGTTCATCAAATTATTCAGAAAGCCGTGAAAACTCTGCAGTAAATGCAACTCATGATGTAGATGAAACTAGCTCCCATGGAATGTTTCCTAATCTGGGAAGTGCTTCTCAATCAAGCTTCCCTGCCTCTGCTGTTGATATGCAAGAACAAATGAGAAACCAAATGAAGGATCCTGCAATGCAACAGGTTTGTACACTAAGAATTTGAGACTTTTTTCCTTTTATTTACATATGAAATCATACTAATGTTGCTATCATAAGGGTTTGAACCTTACGCTTTTGAAGGATAACGGGTTGATGTGTTTTTTGGTAGAACAATTAAATCTTGCACGATCGTGTATACCACTTTTTAAGTTTGGTTGTTTTCTCCCGCAGATGTTCTCATCCATGATTAAAAATATGAGCCCAGACATGATGGCAAACATGGGCGAGCAATTTGGTTTGAAGCTTTCTCGGGAAGATGCCGCAAAAGCTCAGCAAGCCATGTCTTCTTTGTCGCCACAGGACTTGGACAGAATGGTAACTTCCTACTAGATTTAATGGCTTTGATTGTCAGTGCATTGTTCCATGCTTTGTTAATACTTATCATACAAGTCTGGATGTCTAACCAATTTTAAAATATTTAAATTTTTGTTACGTGATGTTACTAAATTAAAAAAGGTTTCTTTTGTTTATTCATCATAATGTGAAGGATTTGTTATGCTTTAATAATGTTGATATTCAATTATTAAAGTACATGAAGTGTTATTGCCATAGTTGTGAATCAGATTATCAATGTTCCCCCCTCTTTTTATTTTTGTTTTAAAAAAACAGACATCTTAGTTTAGGATTCAGTTGAGTGAATATTATTGTGCTATCGAGTGCTTTGTCATGGAAACATATGATTCCATTGTTTTAGACACTATTTTTGTGCAGCCAAGTGAAGCTTTAGTTTATTGTTCACTTTCCTGTGCCATGAGCCTGAAAAACTAGGACCAGTTGTTCAGACCTGTAAACTATCAAAATTAAAAGAGTGTTCATAGCTATTGGGCCATTATGTAGAGGATTTATTTTCATTTTTCTGATATTAGTGCATCTTTTCTTTCTGAGTTGCAAAGATGAATTTAATTAATTTTTCTTCTTCTGTAACTTGTCGTTGCAGATGAAATGGGCAGATAGGATTCAAAGAGGAATGGAAGGTGCAAGGAAGACAAAGAATTGGTTGCTAGGGAGAGCTGGTTTGGCTTTGGCAATATGCATGCTCATTTTAGCTGTAGTGCTTCATCGTTTGGGCTACATCGGTGGTTAGAGTGTAATTTTGTTCGTGCTTTATGAAAGAAGCATTCGGAGTCCAACCTCTAGCTAAGTGACACTTCCAAAGCCAATGTCTCCCTGAATGCATCAAGAGAGGTGCTGTGTCACGGTTATTTATCGTCTAGCAAAGGAAGAAAATGGGAGAGGGTGGGAGGAGGGGTGGTTCTTCAATGGGTAAAGATAGTCCCATGATCTCTTTTTGCACGTACGTCATCACTAGTCGTAGCATTATTTGATTTGTTGAGACTGGCTTGCATTTGCTTTTGCATAATTGGAATCTCGCAAAAGGGATCCATTATGGAATTGATTTGCACTACTTTCTGTAAAATTATGGTAATAATAAGTAATCTAATCCCTGAGCGTATGAGATGTTTGATGTGTTCTGATTATTCTCTGTATTCTGTCTTTCAAAATGGAAAAGGCGAAAAATATAATATTGTGAGGAATCAAGGTTTCACCATCTCCATCAATACCCAATAAATTATGCTAAAAACTCTCCTTTACCAAAAGAAATTAGGATCCCTCTTTGGCGCATCTCATGATTATTTGAAGAAACAAAATAAGAGCATTCGCGCATGCATTTGATGTCATGGGTTGTATTTACACCTTCATCGAGCTAGCTTGAATTGACAAATTTATCCTACAAGCCTTTGCTAACACTAACATCTAAGAGTATCTACAATCATGTTCTTTAATTTTTAGTTAAAATTTAACTAAAAACATACAAAAGCTATTTTAGAAACTTTCTATTAAATTTTTTAATTCCAATCACACTTTCTAGTTTAAGGACTCATAAATGCTACAACTCTTTTTTTTTGTTTTTTTGGACGAAATCTACCAACTCTTTTTTAATTGGTCAATCTCTATAAAAAAATATATATAAAAAAAATAGTTAGCATTAATTAAAGCAATGATTTCCACTCCTATTTTATCCACTTACACTCCTTTTTTAGGAGAAAAAAGAGTGGGGAAATCACCACTCTTAATTAAAAGTTTAAAATAGTCATAAAATAAAGCAGCATTAAATTATAGGGAGGAAGCCACTATGAGTCTCTTCTCTCTCCTCAAATTAAGAGTTCCTAGAGGTCTCCATATTTTAGAAGGTAGATAAGGAGCATAGTTAAAATTATATTATTCCATTCCTCCTTAAAATTTGTCTAAGGATGTGGTTTAGAGAGCCTATTGTGGATGCTCATGCTTCCTATTTCTTACTAAAATTTAGCTAAAAACACACAAAAAACTATTTTAGGAGCTCTCTAAAAAATTTAAACTCCAACCATTCTCCCTAATTTGGAGAGTCATAAATGTTTTACTTCTTTTTGTCATAAATACTTTATTTCTTTTTAAAGGCTTATTTATGTATATGCTCCATGTGCTTTCAAAATAGTCTTAGATTATCACTTGTTTTTTGAAACGTCTCAATATACCATCTACATTTTTAATAACTGTCACACGTTACTTATTTCGTCAGTATTAAGAGACGTTCCGTTATGTGATGTGGCCCCCACTTCTTTTCAATTGCTTAACAATGGAGAGGAAGGGTTATTCAGTTTGAGAAATGGGGGTATTTGGGAGAGAATGGGAAATTGGGAAAAGAAGGGTAAGGTTTATGAAAATATGAGGTGCGGTTCGGATTTGGGAGAATCTGGAGAAGAAGGTTATAGTTTATGAAACTCTAAGGTAGAGTAGGGTTTATGAATCTCTGAGGTGGAGTTCGGATTTGGGGATTTTAGATTTGGGAATTTCAGATTTGGGAGGAAAGGGGATTTCAGATTTGGAGGTTCAGTTGCTTCTTCTCTGTGTGAATACTGACTGAATTGAAAAAGACATGGAAACATGAGAAGCAAGGCATGCCCAACAATGTCATTGTGGAAAGTTAGCACGGATGCAGACTTCGTAGACCACTTCAACCCAGGGCGGAGATTTCTAGTTTGCCCAAGACACAGTAGTAAGAATGTTTAAGATCAAATTTTCAGTCATTGTTTTGGGCATCGTCATATCCCAAATCTTTAGCCATTCCAAATAGCTCTAATATGGACATATAGTCAACCTCACAATAATCAAACCAACTGACTTCAACACCTAAATAAGACCATTCACTGTCACTTGACCCATTTTTAACTAGTTTACCTCCACGGAAAAACTTAAATGTAACAACCTCGTCAACATCTTTATCTGTGTAAGAAGTATGAGGAAGATTCACTTAACAAACCGACAAAGGTAACAAAGACAATACAAGGACCACATCAGGACAGGCACAAAGTAAAAAAGTATACCAAAAAAAAAACTCCAGTAACAGTTCAATGCAAATGCCAACAACAAGAAAAATGAGTGAAAATGAGTCCATTTACATATGGGTTGACAACCTCCAGATTCTCTAAGCACCACCATCTTTGCACTTTCTAGCCTTAAAGTTCAACGCCAAACAGTGATTTCTTCTCCAGACTCTCCCAAATCCGAACCGCACCTCTGATTTTCATAAACCCTAGCCTTCTTCTCCCAATTTCCCCTTCTCTCCCAAATACCCCATTTCCTCAAACTGAATAACCCTTCCCCTCCATTGTTAAGCGATTGAAAAGAACTGGGGACCACATCATGTAACGGAACGTCTCTTAATCTGACGGAATAGGTAACGTGAGACAGTTATTAAAAGTGTAGGTGTTATATTGAGACGTTTCAAAGAACATGTGGTAATCTGAGACCACTTTGAAAGCACATGGCCCTTTTTACATTTAATTATTTTTTGTTGGCTAATTGAGTTTGCAACTCTTCTTTTATAGATTGATTGGTCACGCTAGTTGGTGAATGTTGATTATCATTGTCATCATTTGAATATTGATTGTTACGATTCAAATCTCCACCCAAAAGATAGAAGAATCACCACTTTGAGAATCCATCTAACCATAGAAAAGAGACACAACAAAAAACACTCTAGCAAGCGAATGAACATCCAATATAAATAGCTAAATTCCAACAGTAAAAAGAATTCCAGGAGTTGTTGGTCTTTCATTGTGCAAAAGCTTTCAATTAAAATTCTATTTTTTGATGAACTCCAATTCAAATTTCATTTTGGGTTTTGTAGCAAATAATGCCAACAGTAAAATGTATTCAATTCAAGAGTTGTTGGTCTTTGGTTGTGCAATTCAATTTTGATATTCGAATGGTTTTTGTGTGTTAAAAGTGTTTGTGTTTTGCAAAATACCTACAGGGGAAAGAACTAGGCTTAATTATGTACATGCCCCCTGTGCTTTCAAACTTGTCTCAGATTACCACATGTGTTTACAAACGACTCAAAGTACCCCCCAACCTTTTAAAAACCGTTTCAGTTACCCGTTCCTTCATTTTTTGACGTTCCGTTATGAACGTTGGGCCCCACTTCCTTTTTCTTCTTTTTTTCTAGAATAGCAGCCCCTCCCTTTGTTACTGTTCATCCGACCAATTTTTGTGCCACCATCTCCTCCTCCGGCCACCCCAAGGGACGGCATGTGTATCAAAAGAACCAGACATTGTCTTCTACCAGTCTCACATCTCTGCTGCCAACCGTGCTGGATTGTCGGAAAAAGCAAGAAATTGGCGGTTTTATCCAAAATCTCCATCACTCGTTCGGGCGATTCCGAGCACCATTTGCTTCTATTGGTATGGTTTTCAACTTCTCAATTGTTCTTGCTGCTAGTTGTGTTGGTTAGGAGAAATTTCGAGTTTTGGAGGGTAAATAAGCGATGAATAGTAACAAAGGGAGGGGCTCTGGAATTGGGGAGGGGAAGGAGGAGAAAAAGAAGAAAAAAGAAGTGGGGCCCAACGTTAATGAGCGTCAAAAAAACTACGGGTAGCGTGAGACGGTTTTAAATTGTTGAGGGTACTTTGAGTCGTTTGCAAACACAGGTAGTAATCTGAGACAAGTTTGAAAGTCATAGGGGGCATGTGTGTACATAAAATTAAAAAAATGATGCTAGAAAAAATTGTAAAATTAAAGACATCATTAAATAAATGTTTAAAATAATAATAAAATATAGTAGCATTTAATTATAGGGAATCACTAGGAGCCCTTTCTCTTTCCTCAGATTTAGGAGCTTTTAGAGGCCTTCCTATTTTAGGAGCAAGATAGATAGCATGATTGGAGGTGGGTTTTTCAATTTCTCCCTAAATTTTAGCTAGGGAGGTGGTTTAGAGAACTCATTGTCAAGCAAGCACAAAAGTGGATCTCTTATTTATCACATCATCAATTTAACATTTTTTTTGCTCTTTTTTTCCCTTGTAAAATACCTAAAAGTTTTATAGTTCAAATTATGAGACCCTCAAGGTAAGTATTGAACTTTGACCCAAAAAAAAAAGAGTTGAAGCCTTGAATGCCTCATCTTTGCAAATGACTAAATATTATTAGGGGAATGCTAGCAACCTTCTCTTTTAGATCTTCTCCCTTTTTAGCTTGACATGTGTCATTCTCCTTACGTTTAAAACAATGTCATTAATATATTATACAAGCTAACTTTTGCTTTCCAAGTTTACCCTTATTAAATGTATTCAATTTATCCAAGAAAAATTCACAACTTTCTTACCATATTATATATATTTTTTATAAAGAAAATGTCTATGCTTTTTTAAAAGAGGAAATGTCCCTTTTTTTTTTTAAACATCAAATTTAGAATTATTTTTTTTAAAAGGGCATTTCCTCTTTTTAAAAAAAGCAAAAAATTTCTTTAAAAAAAAATAATGAAAGTTAAAAAAAATTTAATAATATGGTAAGAAAGTTGTGAAATTTGTTTGGATAAATTGAATACATTTAATAAGGGTAAACTTGGAAAGCAAAAGTTAGTTTGTATAATATATTAATGACGTTGTTTTAAATGTAAGGAGAATGACACTCAAGAAAAATGGAGAAGGTCCAAAGAGAAGGTTGTTAGATTCTTCATATTATTATAGTGGATGGAGTAATTGCTCCTCTAAAAAAGATCCTCAGTTCAAATCCTAACATCTATATAATATATGAGTTTAATATGTTATCGTCCATTTCAGTAAGAAATGTCCTTTTAAAAAAGCCTCGTCTTTCTTACTCTTGGTCTTCCAATAACTAGAAGTCTACAAGATTTTAATTATTGTGTATGCGTAATTGGCCGGACTCATATACACTAGTGCGATCCACTAAGTAGCTAAGGCCAGAAAAATTCCTCTCGGAAAATTGACCACCATTATATTTTACATTTCATTTCACAGTCACATCAACCTGAAAGCTACAGCTCAACCACTTCCAAAGGTTTTATGAAAAAAAAAGAAAAAGAAAAAAGAAAGAGAAAAGGTCAAAATGTGATGCAAATCTGTAATAGTTTGAAGGCAAAATTCTGACGCTGGCAAAATATATAAGTTCACATTATTAACAAATTGATAAGATTGCCTGCGGCTGCATGTACAGTGCAGCCCACCTCTCCTGTTCTCTTTCTTTCTCACTAGAGGCAATATTGTACACGCGAAATATTGTACATCGAATATCCATTAACCCATTAAGCTCAAGGGTATTTTTGTAAATTTATCTTCTTTTGTTTTTTTCCTTCTTTTCTCTTTCTTCTTTTTCGTCTTTTTATACATTTATTTTTTGGTTTTTTTAAATTCTTAATACGGGTTATTGTATCGTGTCTTGTGATTCGCAAATTGTAACGGATCGTGTTCGTGTTTGACATTTCTAACCCGTTTTCTTATTGTGTCGTGCCGTGTCAACCCGTTAAGAAAAGCGAATTGACATGAACACGACACGAACACTGCAAACACGACACGAATGCGAGGCCAAGTGAGAACCTTCACACGTTTTGGTTTTGGTTTTGGTTTTTTCCTTCATCCAAAGCTCTGCACGTTTAGTTGGCCTCACGTTTTTATTTTATTTGTAATTATTTGAGCTGCCAAGCCCAGTGATATGGACGCCCGTCAAACTCCAAACCATTTTCATTTTGATTGACAGCTCAACCAATGGTCTAGCTGCCATCCATTCATTATTGTTGGTTTTTTCAAATTGGTGCCCCAATTTTTCAATTCCATCAAATCGTAGATATTTCGTCCTTAAAAAAAAAAAAATATTCAAATCGTAGATAAACCAAACTACAATATATAGAGGCAAATTGTTACTTCGGAATATCTGATAAAATCAAAACAGTATAAAGAAGATTAGCATAATTTATCGTAAGAATGACACACATAGATCGAGAATAGTGCATAAAAAAAGGCAACGGTAGACTAACAAACTTGACTACAAATGTCCAAACCGAAATACATATCTGCTGTAACTAGTTTTATGTTTTAACAGATTATACTAGAGTGGTTAAATTTGTTCATCGAATAATTTGACATGCTTAAACCGATCAAACAACTAGCCCATGAACCTCAACCATATAAACTGAAACCACGTTGGGGTGGAGAAATTTCTAGAAAAGCCCCAACCCTAATTCTTTTTTTTTTTTCAGTTCATTTCCTGCCACAAATAAAATTCCTCCTCAAAAAAATCTCTCATATTTCACTTTCATGCCCTCTCTGACTCCTCGTGTCCACGTGGAGCGATTCTGCTGGTTGCCACGTATTTCCCATTTCGCACGCCCCCTTTCAGTTTTCTTCTTCGTCTTCCCAAACAAAACTATATATATCTCTCACACCGTAATTCGATTTTTCTGCCGAAAGATTCGCTCCCTCTTATCCCGTCCGTTTCGCTCTCTCTCTCTCTCTCTCTCTCTCTCTCTCTCTCTCTCTCTCTCTCTCTCTCTCCATATCCCATTTGTAGCCCTCCCTCTCTTTCATTTTGGGTTTGGGTTCTCTAGCTTTCTGGGAAAAATATCTTCCCCACGAAATAAAATGAATCCAAAACAATCCCAATCTCCCCTGCCCCATAATCCAATCTTCGTCCCCAATTTTCTCAATTGAACCCTAATTTCACCCAATTCCGTTCCCAATCCTCCTCCATTTTTAAGCCCCGATGACTCGGAACTCCTCGTTTGAATCGCCGCCGTCGACTCGGCCGTTACATCGCGAGAAGCGCCGAGTCGGCGAAGTCGCCGGCGGCGCGGCAGCGGAGTGCGCGGCGGTGTGCTGCTGCTGTCCCTGCAGCGTGATGAATCTGCTGATACTGACTGTGTACAAGGTCCCAAAGGGGCTGTGCAGGAAGGCCTGGGCCAATACCAAGAAGAAGCGGCGGTGCGTGGCTCAGAAGAAGGGGCTGCTGCAGCCCAGGCCGAAAGGGCTCGCCGGCGGCGCCCTCTTCAGAGATGACATGGACACCAATAGAGACGCCGACGACCACGGCGATGAGAAGCAGAACGACGCGGAATCGGAGGGCGCAGATTTGCTGGAGAAGGAGATGTGGGCCCGCTTTTACGGAGCCGGCTTTTGGAGAAGTGCTTCTCAGAGAGAATTATGATGAATGTCGTTCTTTGGGCCCTCATGTCGTTTCTTCGATTCGGTAGCAAGCACTGTTCTATGTCGTCGTCGTCGTCGTTTTTGAGTGTACATAGAGTAATTGGAGATGTCGTTTTCGTGAGGCGGGATATTATGCTTCGGGAGAGATACGATTGAGTGATTGATTGGCCTAATTTGGTCTGTCAGTGTTTTGTAAATGAGTGAATCTATGAAGTCGGCAGCATCAGGACCAAAGCAAAAAAAGAATATCGTTTATGGCTTTTGAGTAAAACCACTGGGTGTGATTCGTGAATGGTAGTTTTACAGTGTTCACATATTTTAACCTAAAATATTACATAATATAATGTTAAACCTTGGAAACCTGGTTAATAATTTATCCATGTTGTTTATAAGCAATTCAGAGAAAACGCTTGCTATGAAAATATGTTTTGGATCCCCTTCTTTTATTTCCTAAATCAAGATATTTCTTTGTTTTCGTTTGTTTTGAATCTTCATGTTCACTTGATTTTTGACTTTTGTTAAGATGTAAGCGGTTAAGAACAATTACCTTTGTTTTTCAGATCCGTTTTGAATTTGCCTCCATATTATAAGGCAATATCAGTTAGGGTTTGGTTATGTTTAACCACTCTTTGCTAGAGACGTAGTTTACACAATAGTCTAGTGAAAGCAAGACCAACTTTGTCTAGTTTGCAAATTGAAGGGGCATGTGTGTGTGTTATTGGGGAAGAATTCTCTGATAATCAAGTCAGTAAACTTGGTTGGTTAGTAACTTAGTGGAACTAAACACTATGGCTTAAAGCTTAAAGTATTCCGTACAAAGAGGATATGTATAGTAGTACGTCTGAGAAAAATTTCAATAAGAATGTTCCTGCCATGTGATAATCTAATTAAAAGATAGAATACGACCAACTTCTTTTATGTCTTGAAAACACATCTTTTTTTTTAATTAAATTGTATTGACACTCAACACTATCATGTAAACTTACTTGTTTATATTACCAAGAATAAGATAAAACCAATTAAGACATGTCTCTCATGGTCTTAGTCGACACATGAGACGTACGGAATAGGCAAGCTCCCTAACCTCTCGTTCGGTTAACGACGACGATGGAGGCAAGCCTAAGGTAGAAGTGGCCTTGGAACCCTCCCTTTCCCAGCCTTTTTAATATATTTATGGCCCCTTCCAGCACTAGTAAATGGTTGCTAAATTTCCATTCCAACATGCACTACACCAGAACGCGTTATTGATAGCATTACACCATAGCATTTTTACCAAAGTGCTATGAAAGATAGGGGTTCAGCACTAGTTGACCGCAAAAAAGAAAAGAGAAAACGCTATAACAAAAAAAGCACTGTGCGCGGACATTAAAAATTGGAGCGGGAGTATGAAAATTTTCAATATCGTGATAACCCTTTTCTACTCTCTCGCTCTAACTCTCTAGCGAGGAGTCATCATTAGGCCCGCGAGCCCATGGCCAATGGGGGCCCGCCCGGCCCATCGAGAAAAAGCCCGACTCGGTCGGTCCGTTGTTGAGTGGGCGGGTTTGGACTGGGTGTCTAAAGTCCGGCCTGGCCCGTTTGAGCCCAAGAAAGCCCGGTCTAGCCCACCCATAGAAGCTCGGCTCACGAGCTCACATACATATAAATCAATATATAAAAAAACCCAAGTTAGATGAAATATGGAGAAAATCATTATCTATTATCATTGTAAGAACTAAAAAAATGAAGTATGAGATAAAATATGATTTTATTAATATGGGGTTGTATAACTATATCTTTATATTTATGAGGAAAAAAAAAAAAAAGGAGACATAAACATATAGACAAATGTAAGTTGAGAACTATGAAAAAAAGAGGAAACATAGAAACATACCAAAACATAGAAAAATAAATAAAGAATTGACAAAATAATACATATTAAAAAAAATTACAAAACAAAGTTGGCCCATTTAGGCCTGGCCCGATGGGCTTTTTCAAGCCTAGCCCATGGGCTAGGCTTGGGCTTCAATTTTTAAAAATCTGGCCCAGTCCGGCCCGTTATTTTCTCTCTCCTCTTTAAAGCCCAACCCGGCCCAAGCTCATTAAATTTGGGTCGGGCTAGTCTAGCACGGCCCATTAACGAGGCCTATCTCTAGCTATCTTGCACTCTAGCTCTCTCTCTATCTCTCTCGTTACTAAAATGCTATGGAATATGAATCTTCAATAGCGTGTCAAAAGCATTATCGTATATTTGAGGCTAGTATAGCGCCATCATACACAACGCTTTCTATAACGTTATAGTAGAGTATTATAGCGTTTTTGACATGCTATCGTTAGGAAGTTGTGGTGTAGTGATGAATATATAGTAGTAAATTTGTACTATTTTATTGAAGATAAAAAAGATGTTGCATATATTGTAGTTAATAGCTACTCAGGCCTAGTTTGGGATTGCTGTCACTTTTAAAAAAAGTTATTTTTGCTGTGCTTTGAAAATAATTAGCTGTAAAGTAAAACAGCTCCATGTTTGGTAAACAATATTTTTAAAGTGTTGTTAATATAAAAAGCAATGTCAAAACCGTTTGCTAAATTTTAATATAAAATTGTTGTAACTGTGAATAATGACTAAAATAGACGTAAAATTGAAAGTGTTATGTACTAATCATGTGGTGGTAGTGGTGGTGATGAAGTGGAGGTGGTGGTGGTGATAAAGGTGGAGTTGATGGTTGTGGTAGTTGTGGTGGTGGTGGGGGGATGACAGTTGTGGAGGTGGTGGTGGTGGTGGATGTGGAGGTTTTGGAAGAGGTGGTGGTTATGGTAGGGGTGGTGGTAGTGGAGGTGAAGGAGGTGGTGGTGGAGCTGGTGGTGCCAGAGGATGAGGAGGAGGATGTGGTGGAGCTGGTGGTGCCAGAGGATGAGGAGGAGGATGTGGTGGTGGTGGCGGTGGTGGTGGTTATGGAGGTAGTGAATGTGGTTGTGCAAGTGGTGGAGTTGGATGTGGAAGTGGAGGTGTTGTCATTTTTCAAAATGAATTATAGTATTTTGGGAATTAAAAAAATTCATTAAAGATTCATCTCTGCTTCTTTTGAAAGCAGCTTTGAAAAGCAACTCAAAACTGCTTTTAAAAAGCAGGTTAAACTGCTTAAAATAATCGGGATATTTTATTTTTACCAAACACCTTAAACTGCTTAACTTTAAAGTAAAGTAGGTTTTTGGCTAAAATAAGCAATCCCAAACGGGACCTGAATAGGCCAAAATGGTTATATAATTGAACTTTGTGTTTCATGTTTTGGCTCACCCATACATTGAATGATGGTTCCGCCCCTAATGGAATGAGTTTTCCAAAATGCAACTCCAAAGTCCATTCCTACATGGGAATGATTGTTGGAAATGTTGGGAAATGATCACTAGGAGATACCTTTTATTACCATTTCCATTTTGTTTGTGTAATAACAGGAATTAAAATTTCTTCCAAAATAAAAAAAGGGAAATTTAATTAGCTTTAACATTTGCAATAATTACAACATAATTAACCTATATATATAATTGACCAAAAAAAAAAAAGCTATATATATCAACATATGATAGTCTTTTTTTTTTTTTGGTAGAAGAAAATTATATAACGTAATTGGAAAAGGCACCATGAAACATATTAGGGCTACAACAATGAATAAATAAAAAAGCAAAAATGTATTTCTAATTTATAATGTGAGGAATGTGCTCACAATAAATTGCAATAAATATTGTCCCAAGTGCCCAACAAAGAAAATCCGAAGGGGCACAAATGTTTCAAGTTCCCCCTTCATGGAAATGAATTTCAAACCCAACCCTAATGCTCTAATCTATGAACTAACAAGGAGTTTGAAATGAGTAATGTCTTTTTCATTTTGGTTTCCCTTGGGAAGGGAAAATTAAACCTAAGGAGGGAGGGTTTCATTTCCCCCCATCTTTTCCCATATGCCAGAGAACTTTTTCATATGCATGGACTCCAAACTTTTTCCTCTTGAACTTCTCGAAATGGTAGAGACAATTTGGTTGTCTCTTAATCATTCCAAGATCCTTTTGTTCTCACCTACCTCCTTGTTTATCTAGTAGTGACACATTTAAGGAATTATAATGGTAATGAATATTTCCTTTAATACATTGTTTTGCACAATATTTATTCATATATACACAAAGTAAGGGCCTTAGTACGACAATTACACAATGGAAATCCCAAAATAATAGTGATTTTACTATAAATCATGATGGATGAAACATATTAGGGCTACAACAATGAACATATGTTGCTAGAAAAGTTGACTCCAATTTGAGGTTTAGATGGTTATGTTAAATTGTTGGAAGAGTTGTCTTTCCTTACACACCCTCACAAGATGGTGCCTCCATTAAAGACACCAATCTTAGAACATTGAAATTGAAACTGCTTGAGCTTTGTTTAGGCATCAACAAGTTGATCGATCAGCAACAACGACGTGAGAGACATATAGTACGCCATGAGCAACTCGATCTTTTAACCAAGTGAAAATCAATTTCAACATGAAGTTTGGAGTGAAAGAAAATACATTACCTTTATGTCAATGTCAATATCATCATAGACTATGAAAGTACCAATATTACTTTTGAGACTTAAGAACCCAGTGTGGTTATAGCCTCCAGTTTTACAACAACTACAACTTGATCACAATCAATGCTACCACTCAACTTCTTATCAAACTCATTCTCTCATGAACTATCCCTGTTTAAATGCTCAGTTCAAAAAGTTATATTAATTGAATTCTCCATTTTTAAGCATTACTTTTGGTATAGAAAACTAGCTTAGGTATCAAAGAGTGGTAGGTTGGTACCACACTAGTACCAACTTTCAGGTGACTTCTTGGTTTCAGTGTGCAGGGCGTGCATGGGAAAAAGGCCAACTCAACTTCTCTAACTTGGGGTAAAGGAAGTTCAGAGAGTTTCAAGTATACCAAAACACTAGGGATTGAGCCTACTTTAACTTCATTATAATTGATTGAAGATTGTGCATCAACACAATTGATGTCACACACGCCATTAGATTTCATGAGATTAGAAAAAAATGAGTTTTTGAAAAAAAAAAAAATTAGCGATAATTGTATTCAATAATTAGGCACAAAAACCAAATACCCATAAAGGGTTAATACAAAGATGGATGCATGTTAACCGCAAAGAGTTAATCTAGATATAGGAGGATACACCGGCGACATTACAGAAGCTTGTATCTTCCACAAATAGCCCTAAAAGACTAAATACATTTCAACGTAACAGTCACATGCCTTAGCAATATTAGACATGAAATACAACACCCAAAATTACAAATACAACTATTAACTAACTAGCACAAGTAGAATACAAGTAAAGACTAAAACACAAATAAATACCAAAATTGCAAAGAGTTCATGGAATTATTGTGACTCAAACAACTGCAAACACAAGATGCTCAGTCACCTCATTTGTCTTCAAATCACAAATAGAAAAGAGCCATATTAATATGAAGTAGATCTATAGCATGAATCTCAAATCTACAAAAAGAAACAAACAAAACAACCAAGCACAGATAACAAACCAACCAAAACAGCAAAGCATCGGCATTGGGCCAAAGGGGAAAAAGGGAAGGAGGAGGTAGAGAGAGGGGAAGGCTGAGAAAGGAGGGGGAAGAGGAGGCGAGATGGAGAGAGAAGGGAGGGGTGAGATGTAGAAGGGATGAGGGATGAAGCAAGAAAGCCACCAACCCCCAAGGGGGTGGCGGCTGGGGTTCTCTTGCTACTAGGTTTTCTCTCAGAGGCTTTTGGGTTTAGAGTTCTCTGGCTACCAAAACAACGACACAATAACACAATTTAAATGACAAGCAACTATTTCAGGTCATTTAACAAACCCCATTCCAAACACCCCTTCTTTCGTGATAACAAATGCATGGAATTAGGGACATCAAGTCTCTCTATGTTTGGTTACACACTGATTCCTCCAACCTATTTTCATTTAAAATGCTAATAACACCCTCATTTATGATGATGATGAAAATACCTACATAGGATAGCTAAGAAATGTCTAGACCACAAGAAGTATACAAATACTTATCCTATACTTACTCTAGACAATATTTATCAATTTCTTTGTAACTCTACTTCTCACATGGTGATCTTCCAATAGTCACTCATGTTGAAAGCAATATTGGTCACAATTGCTTCAAGCCACCTGAGTTCTTCTCATTCTACTTATGTTGAATTTGATTATGGTCGTGATCGATTCAAAGTCATTGGAGGATGCATCACTACGCTTTTTGTGCACTTAACCTTATGAGGCACTGAATGCATGCAAATGAATACAAAATGGATGACACACAAATTGATAAATTACCAAGCAAATATGACACTTAATGATTTATCTCAAGATTTTAAAGCACAACAGCTTTCTTTGATTCTTTGGAAATTTAAAAATTGAAGTTGAAACCTGTAGGAAAAAGAAGCACAAGCTTATCTCTTATAGGCGCTTTCTAAAGAAGGAAAAAAAAACGTTTTACACCAAATTAGCACTTGACATAAAGGAATCAAAAATATGATTTTCCAATTCTTTGTGAATCATACAAAAATTAGGTCACAATAAGGAATAGATACAAGGAAGAAATCTTTTCCAATCAGTCTGTTAAAGAGGCCTAATTTGGATAAAAATCTTAGATCACAAAGATGACTCAATCAGACAAGAGTTGAATAATGCAGAGAAGACATTTTTAAATGTGTAAGAAAGGAAAAACAAAGTTAATTTGAAACAAACTTGCTTTAAATAAAGTCTTCTCAATCAAACTTCAATTTCCTTAAAATCAGATTTCTAGGCAAATCTTTGATTGAAAAAGGACTTCTGAGTTAGCCAAATAAGAATGCATGATTGTATGATGTTTTACCTCAAAGTGGATGCTTCATACTTATTGAAACGAATGCTAGAAAATAAGGGATTAATAGCTACATCAATTATGCCAGTAGTAGACATTCTCAAAACATGTTTACATCCTATGCTAGAGTCTAGGAAATGCCAACACAAATTTCATACTGACAAAGAAACAACGTTGAATTCATGCAATGTGCCCAAGTTAGTCCTAGCGTAGGACTAACTTGCTTGCTTGACGAATGCAACGAGTCCAAGTTTTCTAATATAAGCCCATTTAACCCCTTAGTTGGACCTGTTACATAAACGACATGGTTGGTGACCATGACAGCGACCGCAAACTGCATTGCTAACTCCCTTAATTTTCATGAACATGCGGAGGTGTGCTTATGTAACATCCCACATCGACCAACGGAGAGGGGGTGATGTGCCTTATATGTACATGCCCGATCTAGCACAAGGCCTTTTGGGAGCTCAGGAGTCATAAGAACTCCGAAGTTAGTTGGGGGCTAGAGCAATCACAGGATGGGTGACCCATTGGGAAGTTGCTCGTGAGCTCCTAGAAACAAAACCATGATGGCAAAGAGGGGGGCCCAAAACGGACAATATCAAGGCTGTGAGCCTACACACACACACACACACACAATAAAGAGAATGAGGGATGTACGTTTCCCCCTCCGACTAAAAGGCTCTTTCCTTAGCAAAATGGCTAAGTTACTCCTAGATCCTACCAATATAATTAATAAAAATTAAAAGAAACAGCCAATCAAATCTTTCTTTCTCAAGTATATTTAAGAAAATAGGAAAATAGGAAATCAAAGATATCGGTTATTTATTTACAAGCTTAACATTGGGAAAGGAATCAATCCTAAACCCTAATATATTGGCCCTCCCCACACATAAAATCCTAGCTCCGCCATTGTCCATGAAATCTTGAATAACATGGAAGATCTTCGTTTCAGAGTTGAAAGAGTGTCAAAACTAGATCGGAAGATATGTGCTTTGTTGGAATTTTAAAAAGGTTTTAAAAATTTAACCGTTTTGATTTATTTAATATTTTGGCTGTTTTATTTTATTTATGGTGGAGGTTATAAATATTTAATTTTCAGGTTTTATTTCTATATTGAATGCCTTATTTTCTAGTTTAATGTGGTGAAGTTTACATGTTATTGGATGCTTATAAAAGGCTACTCCTCCTTCACATTTGAACAACCACAATACACCATCAGAATATTCACATACCACAATCACCACCACAATATGATTCTCTCATATTCTACCTTTTATATTTTCTCTACTTATATTATTATTTTTGGGCAATGGTTATGTGATTCGGAAACATATCTATCTGTGAATGTGCTCATAGCAGATCTTGAGTTTGTGTATTAGGGTTATTTCTTGAGTCTTGTGTGTGCCTACATGTAGGGAGGCTACAAAGGCTTTAGGACAACGTCTTTGAATGGAGATTAGAGGCTATTAAGGATGATTCACCTATCTAGGCTAAGTGTAATGATGGTTCTAATATGGAATAATATCTTAGGATGGGTAGATGAATGGAGGTGGAAGTTTGGTAAGGAAGAAAGGAAGCATTTGGAGATTAGAGGCAAAATCTTCTAAGGTGAGTTAAGCTCCAGATTTATGATTTTTTTTTTAAACCTTGTTTTTAATTGATTCTAGTCCCTTTAAGAGTATTTTGAGGCACTTGAGTGATAGGAAAATTGAATTAGAAGAGTTTTGAACTTTCGTCAAATTTGTATGGTTTTAAACTAGACTTGGCAAGGAACACAACGCAATTAGTTTTGTCGAATTTGGTCAAGTTTGGTTATGTTGAATGCGGCTACAAAGGTTTGGAAATATATATATATATATATATGTTTTCTTCATATATGCAGAAAAACCTAGCTACGAGCCCAACTTCGGAGTTTGATTTCTTGTTCATTTTAGCTCCATTTGGAGTGGGGTTTGTTGGGTTAGAAACCAGAGACAATAGGCTTTAAATGTTTTATAAGTTTATCCATTTCCACTCATGTTTGTTCAGTCAAAATAAAGCACAAAAATAGGGAAAAAAATAGAGGAAAAAATGCAGAATTTTGGGGAAGATGATTAACAGTACCCTTGCCAAGCCCACTCGCATCTCCAATGAGTTGCAGCGCTTTAGCGTTTGTTCTAGCAGCCTCCGACGCATATTATTCCATATGACTCGATTTTTTGATTCAAGTTCGATGGTATATGTTTTGAGTCAATTCGAGGTTGTGCACTCGAGACGAATTTGTTTGTGAAGTGTCGGTTGATGCGGGGCCTAGGGACCCAAATGGTGACTTTTGGACAATGGGTGTTTGACCTTGTTTCGGTTTCAACACGGTATAAACCTAGGGTCATTTTCATCATTTTCGCGCATAATCTTTGAAATGCCCATGGTTGAAGTGTTAAGTTGAGGTTTACTGGTCTTAAGTGAAATAGAGCGAAAACTTCTCAATGATAATTTGGATTTGAATTTGTTCATGAATTGGATCAAAAGTGTAGATTCAACGAATCCAGCAATTTCCGAAGGGTAATTGGTACTTTAGCTAGTTGGACATGAGGTAAGGTTTCCTGATTTCCTAATGATTGGGCTATATGTGACTTTTAATCTTGGTGCTTATAAATAATACTATAAATATTAATATTATTTGATGTTATGTGAATATTATTATTAATATTGCTCCATGAATACTATTATTGATAAATTGATTTATATGATTACGTTAGGAATACGGTGTTCTTATTTGTATTATTATTCCGTAAAGATTAATTGATGTTGAGTTGCATTACATATGCCTCATAAATACAATTGTGTTTTGGGTTTGAGTGTAGTTCAAGTAGGCCCGACCCTGGGCCAGGGCAGAAAGTGCGACCGTCCTGGGACCTGGTTCAAAGGGGGCCCACAATTAATTTGTTTTGTCATTGTCAAGTCATATTTAACAGTTATATATATAATATAAAAAAGACATCTTGATATAAAGTATTGCTAGCGGTGTTGGTTAGGCCTGATTCTTAATTCGTGTCTTTCCAAAGTGAATCCCGATTGTGTTTCCTTCCTTATCTTTATTTTTTGTCCAACATTAGTGTTCAATCGTTTTGGTCTTCGTTTCTTATAGAGAAATGTATTAAATAAGCAGGTTCTTTTTAGTACTCTTATGCTTTTATATACATCTCTCATTTTATAATATTATGTAGAGATATATATAAAAAACCACATAGATACATCTCACTTTATAATATTATGTAGAGATACATCTCTCATTTTCCTTTTTTGTCTTTGATCCTTTCTTATATAGAGATATATATAAAATAAATGATATTATGTAGATCTCATTTTATAATATTCTACATCCACATAGATTTTTCCTGTGTGGTATACATATATATAAGGGTCTATTTTTAGCGTTGCCTTGGGCCTTGAAAATCTCATGACCGGCCCTTAGTTCAAGGTATATCTAAGGGGTGGGAGAAGGCCTTTAGATATATCTGAGTAAAAATGTGGAATATATTTAGGTGACAGGAGCAAAGCCTGAATATATTTAAGTGATGGAAGCAGGGCCTTTAATGAAACGTGAAAGTTGAAAAATTCGTAAATAAAAAATGGGGTTAAGGGACGGAGGCTCTAGTTCATATTTTAGGGTCTTTGGAGCCACAATAGTAAAACCCATGGTATGAGATATGCAGTCTTGTTGCCTTAAGATATGAATTAGTGGGATTAGAAGGGAGTAAGTTCATGGCATCATCGCATATACAAATTTATTTATGTGGTCTTGTTACATAATTTAGGTAACTTGTGTTGTTTGATGCTTGACACTTTGATTAACTATGAGGGGTTTGATGGTACCTACTAGACATTAGAATGCTCATACCCTGACAGATTATGCAAGATTTAAGGCGAAGTTTGTTTTCCACCAAGCTACTAGGCATTTATTGTTGATTTGTGTAATATTAGTAAGTAGTCAACCGTTTGATAAGAATCTTAGGGCATGTTTACGTATATGTAATGAGTATGGGAGGAAAGGGAATGATTTCCATTCCCGACTTCCTCTGCGTTTACTTGTAATCAGGAATGAAAAAATAAGTAGGCCTCACCTCAAAATCCATAATCACATCCCTTCAAAACTAGGTATCAGATCAACTAGGGGGGAGTAGTCGATACCATTTCCATTCTTGTTTTCTCTTAGTAACTTCCAAAAATACCCTTACCACTTTACCATAATTCCAAAACACCTCAAACCCTAAAAGACAAAACCTTCATGTCAATAAGTTCCAAGACACTCCAACTTCTTTTTCATGTTAGCGTTCCAGACACAACCTCCCAGAAGCAGCAACAATGCCTTGTGCTATGTAAGTCATTCTATCTATCTATCTATCTATCTTCTTCTTCTTCTTCTTCTTCTATCTTCTGTCTTCACATTCATCACAAAATAAAGTACGGTCATAGATAAAGACTTTTGTGGAGATTATATATCTCTTTTTTGGTAGTATGAAGATTATGTACTTAATCATATGAAGATTATGTAGGTTATTATTATTTGATTGTTTACTAGTTACGTAGGTGAAAAATATATATTTATTGGAGTTTATTTTTTCGTTTGAAATTGGCTCTGAACAAAGGTGTTATTAACATTATCATTGAACTGGGCTCTTACTGTTAATCTTGTTCAGCATATTGAGTCCTCATGTTTACACCACCTTACTGGTTTGCTGAAGAATTAGTTTGGTCTCCTTAGCCAATTTGAGAATTATATATGTGCTGTGGTGAAATGTGTAAGGTGCTAATTCCATATGTTTAGTAAATAGCTTAATGGGAATGATTCTTCCCATACCGATTCAGTAGTTCCCCGATTCCTAAATTCTCTGATTCCTTACTTTCTCCATTATTGATACTTAAACATGCCCTTAGTGTGTATTTAACTACGAGCTACTGCGACTCTGATTTTATATTATTGAGTAAATTTGTATTATTTGTGGCTCTATTTCTCATCATATCATTATTATCAGATTTTATTCTTATAACTATGGTAGGATTCACACCTTAATTCAAGAATATCTTTATTCTCTAATCAGTGCATGACAAGAGAGAAAACCCAAATTTCAAGAGGTTGAAAATGAGTTGCCTCTGCTCTAGGGAACTAAATTTTTCAGTGAATTTGCTTTCTGGGTTTTAATGTTTGATTTGAGTTCCTTTATTTGACAACATTTGTTTGTGCTGGCTAGAAATATGACAGTGAATCTCACATTCAATTCATTGATCAAATTCGCATGCAATCCTATTTTTACTTTTCTATGATAAATGGGTCTGTAAAAAGGTAGAAAAAGAAGGTGGTGGTCCTTATCCTATTCTTGCGATGCCCAATTCCATGAAACCCAGATGGTTTCAAATGAAAGTCTGGATGGTTTCAAATGAAAGTCAAATAGTCAAGATATTTTTTTTTAAAATAAAAATTTTGTGCTCTTGTTTGAAAATCCTGCTAACCAAATGTGGATGTGAAGATGCTGTAAAAATAATCGTCAATGTAGTGCAAACTAAAGACGCTCATGTTAACTTTGAAAAATCACATGAAATGGCTAAAGCGATCGCAAGCAAGCCAATAGCTTCAATTTGTGCCAGTACTGCTGATGGCAGTAAGGAGGTTGTCGAGGATGATGACAACGAAAATGGGAGAAAAACTTTGATATATTTTGTCTTAAGAGGGCAGTTTAGTTTTATGTCAAACTTTAATATGTGGTATTGGGGTGATATTCGTCTTTTGATTCTAATGCTACTTTAGGTGAAATTTTGGGTTATGAATTTTGCAGATTATATATTAGGTTAATTAGGTATAATTTGAAACCTGGAATGTGCAAAAGCCATCTCCATTATAGAGATGGCACATGTACCATGTTTGCAACAACTTAGGGGGCATATAGTGCCAGGAGAAGTCCGCTTCTAGATTGAAGGTGATGTGGCCACTAGAAAAGCCTGTTATAAAGGCTTTTGATGCAAATCATGTTGCCTTCCAAGAGTGTCAACATTGCCAGAACGCCGAGGTTCTTGATTTGTCGTTGTGTGCAGAGTAGTTGTTGACTGCCCCAAGTTAGGACCCAACAACATGGCGTGGTTGTAGTTATTGTAAATGGCTCACCGAGGTCAAGTTTTGAGTCAAAATCATAGCAAGAATGTGTTCACCCGTTTTTTTTTCTGAGATGGAAGAGTAAAGTTTCCCACTGCCTTGGCAACCATTGACTGGTCAACAAGTTAGTTTGTTTTGGTATGTGAGCGTCACTGCTAGTAATGAAAATCCTAGCAGACTTCTTAAAAATGGATAACTTGTGCCCTAAGTTACTGATTTCTAAACAAGTGATTGCGAATTTGGGTGAGGAATATCTCCCAAATAAGTTCTTTTCTTGCCTCAGACTAGTGAGGACTTCACAATTTATCTCAGTATAAAATCGATGGTTCTGGCCAGAATAACCGATAGGAAATTGTACTATTTTAGGCAGAACTGCCTTTTATAAAACTATAAATATACATATCAACACTAGAAAGACAAAAAGACAGTTGGAACTCCATTTCGCCTAAATGGAAGACTACGATCCAAGTGATTTGGATATGTCTGGGCTGGATTGGACTTTTAACAACTTCAACTGCTCAGTTTCAGCTGTAAATCGATACCAAAGTTCAATTTTGGCGAGCTTTTAAACTACTTTAAGCTTTGGGAAGCTTCAACGGGCAGAAGCTAGGTTCTTCAATTTGAAGGGACAGAAGTGGTCGTTCTTGAGGATTTGATGAGCTGGGACTACATTGTAAAATTTGTTGAGGTTTTCATATTTGAGAAAACTCAGACTTTGCTTGTCTTGACTTTTGCTGAACCAAATTTGTAACGAGAGAGATCTCATTTTGAATGACTTATTTCTCTAAGTATGAACTTTGGGAATTCTGATCTAAAACTGGTTTTTCTTGTTTTTGTTCAAGTGAACTTTTGGTTGATTTTTGTTGTTTGTTTTTTTTTAATGAATTCTATGTTTTTTCTTCTGTTCACCATCCCTTATATTTATAGGAAGTGTTTTCTGGAGTAGGGCAATTCTTTTAATAACGGGCGGCAAAATTTCTCAAAAGATCTCTTAATTTTAAATACAAAGAAAAAAGGGATTTTATCAATTCTGGTTGATAAGCTCTCACCAGTCATTTCCAATGGTAGTCACTTCCCTGTTTTTTGAAAGAAAAACCTATCCCTCTTTTTAATTCCCAACTGCTCCATGTGAGAGCTAAAAAATCGTGATGGTTAGTTTGATTTTCCATTTTGAACAAATTCCTGTCCTCCTGCTTATCTTCTTTTGAAAACATGGCCTACTTATCTCTTAGGAGAATCATCCTCTTTTGAGTAGAAACAATTTATTTTTATAAGAAGGGATTTGATCTTCTTGTGGCAGATTTTTTCAGAGTAGTCTCTTCCTGTTTTGCCTGTTTTTTATTTACTTCCTATTAACCTAGTTGAATTGGGTATGATGGTGGTTCAATTGGTGTTTGCCCTTTAATTGGTGGAGGTTGTTTTTGAAACATTTTATCTTTGTGTTTTGAAAATGGTTAAAATGTCAACTTGATATTTTTAGAATTAAGTGTGAATATGTTTTTGGAAAATCATTGTTGGTGACTTCAAATCTCACCATCGAACAAAAATATCAGCTATTTTCAAAAAATGAAAATAGAAAACAGTTAGAAAATACTCTAAAGAACGAGCCTTAGTATTTAATAACTGTTTAAATCAACATTAATCACCATGCCACACATTTAAGGTTACTATTCAAAAATAACAATTTACAGTGAACATAAAACTCAACCATACCAAATACACTTAGGGGGGGTGTATTCAATTGAGATCTTAATAGATTGTAATAACATGATTTTAATGCAATGGATTTCAGCAAGATTTGTAATTACAATATTTTACTTATGATTTTAATAGATTGTAATTACATGATTCTCTTATGATTCACTTATGACTTTTTATATTCTCCAAAGAATCAAAAGATTTGCACTAGGATTTCATATGAAATAAAAATTATATAATAACATGGATTAATTGCTTGGTATGCAAACTCTTGATTATTTTTCATGTTCTAAAGGCCCAAAGGATTATTTTTCATAAACTTTCATAAATAAACTTTCATGTTGTGTAATCTCGGTGGTTCTATGACCTCTCTTTGGTCTTTATTAATGAAAGTTCATCTTTATAAAAAATAAAAAATAAAAATCGTAGCACAGTGGTCATTTTCTCCCAAGGGAACTAGAAGACCCAAACACTATGCATTGAAACCAAGAAATAAAGCACCCTAAAGGAAGGAAATTTCCTAGTTGATGGACTTCTTCTAGTCATTCCACTGTATACTATTTATTAGTATTATATAACAAGAAAGATAAGAAAGACTAGTTTAGATCAAAACAAATCTCTATAGTTATTTGAATAGTTATTCTCCAGTTTTTACAAAAGTAATAAAATATTATTTTATGAAATAATAAATAAATAAAGAAAAATCATTCCTAAAGAATGAGAGTGCGCAACAAACCAAAAACACCAACTATCTTTATAGATTGGTTTCTTCTTCTGTCTATTCCACAGCAAAGCAACACAAATATACATGGATGTATGTAGGCTTGTGCCCACAGCAAAGCAACATAGATAATGCAAATAGAGACACAAAAAAAAAAAGTATGATATTATATAGGAGAACAAGTATGTGAAGAGAAAAGATGAGAACCTTCTTCACTTCTCAAGTCTGTTCTTCTCCCCCCAAAACAAACCAACGTGAGAATCTGATGTAATAGGGTGTGATTTTTTATGTGGTTTGGTATTTATATCATCCACTGAAAAGTCTCATAGAATACATCATTTAATGAAATACCTCAAAATCGGTAAGTTTTTTTAATACCACCGTACTTTTCTAATCTTTTGAAAGTCCTAATTGAATACCACTAGACTTGCATTGATGATTTTAAAATTCTAATTGAATACCATCATATTTTTATTGATTACTTAAAAATCATAATTGAATACCACTAGACTTTTAAGCTTCAAAAATATATATTAAAATCCTAATTCAATACACCCCCCTTAGTTATGAAAGCAACTAACACTTGTAACATGTATCAGTGGGACAACTCACTGAGACAACTACTTCTACTAACCGTCACAGGCAATGGTGGATCCAGGAATTTTTAAGGGGAGTGCAATATTTGAAGGGCTAAAAATTCACAAAGGACTCAAGCAAGGTCCTGGATTCAAGTACTAACATTCATGTAGTGTGTTAAAAAAAAAAGGATAAAAATTCAAAAACTAATTTAGACAACCAAATGCCCTTAGAATTTAAACAAAACTAATGTAATTCATAATTAAAGCAATAAGAGTTTTACATCTATAACTAATTGATTATAGTCTATATGGAATATCAATTAATATGAACAAAATCATTGTCAGTGACACAATTAGTTTACCAAAATTCATATCAAATATGAACAAAATCCATGTCAATTACATAATTAATCTAACAAAAGTCAATACCAATTAATCTAACCACAATCAATGCCAATTATTCTAACCAAAAGCACATGTGATTTGGAGGCTCACGAGATAAAAGTACACTTGATTAAAAGTTCGGGGTAATTTTCGGAACACATATGAGTTTTTATTGAATTTTTTAAGTTAGGCCAATTAGAAATAGACATGCTTGCTATTGGACCATAAAAAAAGAAAAGAGAAGCGCTGATGCGGAGTCTTCTTCTTCCATGAATTGTGGCTCTGCAACTTAACTTCACATATTCTATAAAAACTTAGAAAATTCATAACTTTGGTTGTGGAGCTCCGATTGGTGAACCGTTTTCTCCTACATGCTCGTGAGATCGAGCCCAACAATCTAAGGTAAATATTCAAGGTCTCACTTAGCAGCAAACAAAACAACGTCTTTGAGGCATTTAGTCGAACATCTGGTGGTCACTGGCAAATGGGCAAATTCCGGCATCCCAAAGGAAGCTTTCGGCTAGGGGAGGTGCAGTGCACCTCCTTGCGCCTCTGTGGATCCGCCAGTGGTCGCAGGATGTGGGTTATAAATAGAAAGATGGGTCTCACATCACCATGGAGAAAGAGAATGAACACACTCAAACCGATTTCACAAAAACAAAATAAATTGGGGCACAAATGGGGATTTATTGATTTTCGTTGGTTATTTAAATGAGGGGCATCACATCAAATAGGAAATAGTTGTGATTATATTGGAATACAATTTTGTAAGGAGTTGGAATAGGTTTTGCACCAGCGGTCTATTTCAGCCAACACATTCTTTGAGGTTTTAGTTTATTTTTACTTTTATTTTTATTTTTTAGAATTGTGGCAATTTTTTATATATTTTTCTTTCCAGGAAATCTTAATTCTCTTTTATTGTTGGCCAACAATTAGGCATTCATTTTATAAATCTTTATTCAACCGAAGAAAATGTCCTTTTTTATATGATTTTGATGAAGGATCTCTTACTTTTTCATTATTATTTATGATAATAATATCTAACACTCATTCAGGGTATGCAAAAATCTAGTGTCAAAGTGCAAATAACCCTTTCCTAAATTAGCGTGAGAAAAAAAAAAAAAAAAGGATCCTCCAATAAATTTCTCGGTGTTGGTCCTATATATATTCCTATTATAAATTACAGAAATCTTAAATTTACAAAAGGAAAGAAGCGATTTCTTAAATATTTTGGACTGACAGCTAAAAAGATGAAAAAAAAGACAGGAGAGTGGCGGGTAAAATGAGTTAGAAGAAAGAATCGTCAATCAGATTCGGTGAGAAGGCCACGTGTCAGCTGTTTGGTGACGCATGGTCTCCCTCGTAGACCGTAGACCGAGCTAAGCTTCGCTACTCTGCGGCACTTAAGTCTTCGCTCATAAAAGTAAACAAAGCCAAAACTTCACCGAAAGAAAAACAAATTTGCGGACCAAACACTGCTCTCTCTCTCTCCTTTCTCTCTCTAGGGCCCTTCGCTTTCTACTCTGTTCCATAATCGTTATCCAATTTCAACTCCATCTCTGCAAACTGATCGAAGATCGATTTTTTGTTGGCAGTATTCCAAGTCACTTAATTTTTCATGGAGGTAATATCTTTACCCATTTGATATTTCGCGATTTTACTGTTTGGTTGCTCAGAAATTCATTTCCATTGGTAAGAAAATATGGGATTCTCACATATTGTAATATTACAAAGGGATTTCCCCTTAATTTCGTTTAGTCTTGTCCTCAGTTGTGAGTTCTTACAGCAAGTATGAGTTCCCTCTCCCTTTTCTTAAAAGAAAATGTTACATATGCTAAATACAATGTTCACTCTTGATTTTCTAATTGGTGACTGTTGATTATGGAGTTTATATAAATTTTATTTATTTAGTTATTTTTTCAATGGACTTGAATTCCTTAACTCTGAATTCAAGGGTAGGAGTCTGTTTGTTATATATTTTCAGTTCTGAGAACTGTTAATTTGACTTTACGGATTTTGATCCGTTTATGTTGGTGTGTTATTTGTGGTGGTTATAGTTGGCCTGCAATTCCTTGTGTTGCAAATACAAAGTAAAACAAACAATATACTTTGTATTTATTTGATGATATACATAAATTTGAAACTCCATGGGTTTGGATCGCATTAATGCTTCACCTTCTTTCTTTATGCTTCTTTTTCTCTAAGGAGAGAGAAAATTCTTTGTGAAGTTGTAAAAATTATATCTACCAAGCTTACAAGATTGCTTTACAGGTTCCAGGAATGGAAGAGACCAACAAATCTGAGGCCCACTTGACATCAGCAGCAGCTTTTGTGGAGGGTGGAATCCAGGAAGCCTGTGATGATGCTTGCAGTATATGCCTTGAGGCCTTCTGTGACAGTGATCCTTCTGCGGTACGTATAAATCTTTCAGGCGTTATTATCATTTCTTATAGGGTTTCCTATATAACCAAGTCTCATTTCTATATGCAGCTGACCGGTTGCAAGCATGAATTTCATCTTCAATGCATTCTTGAGTGGTATTTTCTGATATCCATTTATTAGTATTTTCATGTTAATTTGCCTTTGTATTTTATTTATTTATTATTGATATGATAGCTAGATCATCTTTTTCTTGTTCATCAAATGACTATAAACGTTTAGCTCATGATTATAAGATAGCCAAATAATGGGAAAATGAGAATAGGTTAACTGATGGAAATAGAGACTAGATCAAGTTGTATCATAATGTTTTAAGCTGTTAGGCCAATCTCACCCTAGTTCCTTATCTTGACTAATAATAAGTAATTGGGCCAATCTTATCTTTTGTCTTCCTTCTAATTTATCAAACAAAGTGATGGAAAACTCAACCTGATTGAATTTCCTGAAATGTACAGAAGATGATGTTCTAGGAAACCAAAATATTCAGCTTATCAACTGATATTCACTTGTTGGTTAGTTGTGAATTCATGTACCAATATGCATTGTGGGTTTAATGAAATTTAAGAATGAGATCTAGTTATACCTTGAAGGTTTTAAACTGAAGCAGTCAGAATGACACATATTCATTATAATAGTCAAGCTTGTGTCTGTTAAAGACATGTGACCCATATACGAGCTAATGGTGAGCATCTCAGTTTGCACTATCAGCTTTGTGTCATAACTAACGTGTATAATAATGATGAAGGCATAATTTGAAGTCAAGAGGGTTAAAACCTTTATCCTAGCTTCTGTAAGTTTATGTTTACTCTGTTATGTTTGCTTACCTGCCTCAAACAACTTTTCTGTCATATCTTGAAGTTCGTCTCCTTTCCTACATGATTTATGAACTTTCAGGTTGCCTAGGAACAATTGAACCTTTCTTTCAGTTATTTTGATTATCCAAATAGATATGATTAAACTTTTATCTGTTATCAAAGGGTTAAATAAGTGAGGTTTAGTCCCTCCCTGGATGTTTTGGTTTAAGTTTGAATGACGCCTGATATTTAGTCACCTTTTCTCAACCTGTTTCCATGTCTGATGCTTGTTTTCTGTACGATTCAGTTTTTATTAAGATTTCTTTAGGAATCTTTTATGTCATGTTGCAATCACCTTAGCAGTTAAAACAGAATCTAACAAAGTTTTCACAACAGGATGAGAGTTATGTTAAACCTCATTATAAAAAGTATAATAGTTTATATTGACGAATATTGAAAATTTTCAAAAATATACTTGTTTGAAATTTAGTTTTAATCTTGTAGGTGTCAAGAAGCTCCCAATGCCCTATGTGCTGGCAACCCATCAGCTTGAAGGATCCCACCAGGTTTGGAGTTTGATTTCTGGTCTTGATATTCGTTTTATTCATACTACTAATACACAATGATAAGTTCTTCATTTTGTTTTTGTTTGCAGCCAGGAACTTCTAGAGGGAGTAGAACGGGAGAGAAGTATTAGGTCTAATCCACCTCGAAATACCACAATATTTCATCATCCAACTCTTGGAGATTTTGAATTGCAACATGTTTGTATTCTGCCTTTTTTATTTCTCGTCAATAATTAAATCTAGTATATATGTATCAGAACAGGTGGATCTTATTCAAATGATTTTATTATTGTCCCTTAGTTACCTGTGGGTGTAAATGATGCTGAACTTGAAGAACGTATAATCCAGCACTTAGCTGCGGCTGCTGCAATGGGTCGGGCACGCCACGTTGCCAGAAGGGAGGGCCAAAGGAATAGGTCATCAACTCAAGGGCGCCCACAGTTCCTGGTCTTCTCCACCCATCCTAATGCACCTCCTGCCGCTTCTTCCTCCCCTGATCAGATGGGAGAAGGTGAACCAGCTCCTTCAATTTCAGTAACTTTTCCTTCGCCTCCTCTGAATACGGGAGAAGAATCTTCTCAAGTGACCACTCCAGTACCTTCTTCACAATCTGGTCCTGTTTCTGCCTCAGCGTCTGGAACTAATGTTCCGGCTCCCAATCAACATGGATCTTCCATTAGCAATAGGTACTAGATTCTTCAGCTTAATTCTCAGGGCATATGTTGGTGCATAAAATCCCATCCTTATATCTTCTTTTTTCCGCTGTTAATTGACTACCACGTTATTATCATATCCTTTAGGGGGTCGCCTAGTCAGTCATCCCCGAGTACCCAAGATAGAGCTGGACCATCAGACTTGCAATCATTTTCAGAATCTCTGAAGAATCGATTTAATGCAGTGTCAACGAGGTATAAATGTACTTTAATCTTACAAATTTCTTATACCGACTCTGAATGAGATATTTTTTTAACTTAAAATCCTTATCATTTCTTAAACGTCACACATATTTGTT